>NW_010250211.1:0-6188 GCF_000690775.1 Eurypyga helias
CTCTCTCTCTCTCTCTCTTTCTTTTGAAAAAAGAAACAGCAGAGAATGACTCAATATCTATAAATGTTAGCATTTTATATTTTAAAATTTAATATTTATTTTTAAACTTAAAAATCCACTTTATAGCCTCACAAAATAGTCTCATGTCATAGCAGTACAGTCTTATATCTGCACAGGTCAATGTGATGGTAGTCTGAAGCTTCTTGCTGGATACAGTAAGAAGCGTCAGACAATAATGAGCCATTACAATTCAAGTATTTATACTTTACCAAGTCGTTTAAGTATTCAGTGGTTCTTAAAGCCAGATTGCCCCTCACACACACACTCTGTGCTCAGTAACATCCTTACTTTTTGTCATAATTCCCAACATTTTTTATACAGTACAGGTGCAACAGTTGCTTCTGCAATCTGAAGTTTGGGGAATGGAATTAGTATTAATACTAGAGGGACATTCTGCTGGTGTGTGGCCACCTCTTACAAGGACTGTAATTTAGACAGATGTCCTCAACAAGAGTAGGGGTAGACATCTCACATCAAATGACAAAGATGCCCCAGAGCATTAAAACACGGAAGAGAGCCAGTGACCCTCTGGTGAGGGTTTGAGAGGAGGAGTTGAGGAGCGACTTACAGTTATGACTAGTGATGGCACAGAATGCTGTGGAATCTGATGTAAAATCCAAATACTGAGTTTGAGCACTGGAAATGGAAACAGTGTTCTACTTTCTACCTGAATGTCTCTGCAAGTGACCACTGTAACTCAGGGTTATCAGTATGTATCACAACATCAGTCTTCAAGTCTCCTCCTCAATTTGCTCAGTACAGTATAACAGTAAATTGATGGAATAGTGGCCACTTCAAAAAGACAAGACAGACAATTGTTCAGAGAAATTTAAAGGATTGCTGTCAGGGAACTAAAGGATCTAAGCAAGTATATTAATCACTCATGTTCATACAAGAACCCTGTTGCAATACTGAAACACACAGAGTGGGCTTGAGAGACTGCAAACTATTCTTTTTTTTTTAGTAGTGGCTGTTAGGGAAAAAAAAAAAGTTGAACATCCTAGATTAAGATGGTGGAGGGATGTTGGTCTGAAAGACATAGTATGTGGTGGAAAGAAGTCCTTTTTTACTTCTGACAAACAATTTGGGATGGTTGTCACTGGACATAGATGTCAGTAGCCTGAGATTGCATACACTAATTTCTACTATCAATGCGCCAGCTGCATTTGATTCCTGCTTAGAAATAGCAAGTGCTGCATTACCATGCTATGTAGTCTTCTCTCTTCCAATGATCTGAAAGCCAAATTTAAGTTAAAGTGCTGTGAGCCTGAATCCTCACTTGATTGTAAGAACTAAGCTGTATCTCAGGTGCAGCACAGAATATGATGGATGTCTTCAATTGTTTTTTCACTGTTTTATAGTTGTCTTTAGTACCTGTTTAATTCCCTAATGAGGAAAAAGAGTAAACACTCTCAAAAGAAAAGAGCATATAGAATAGGTTAAACAAACAGTTGTCAAGAGGCGCATGTTTTTGTTGTAATTAATTTTCAGGTACAGATGAGTTTGAGTCCAAGCTGCTGGATTTTTAGCTGCTATGATGCCAGCCAGCTCCCTTAGCTATATGTGGGAAACATGATAGTAAGCAGGGAAAACCCAGACTGAAAAATACTGGTGTAATTCCACTCATTCTAATATGCAAACTATGTGACCATAATGCTTGTACAAACGGCTGTTAAAAACTCAAGAAAGAAGAAATGCTATTTCAGCACATACAACATTCTGTGGTAGGCAAAGACATTTATTTTTCTGTTAACCCAATAGTCCATCCAGTAGGGTCTGTGCAAAAGCAGGAAATATTTAAAACAATGTTATATAATTTGACATGGTCAGTAAATGTGCCTTTAATCTAAACTGAGTCTGATGCCCAATACTCTGTCTTCCTTGGGGGTAATGCCTGAATGGAAGGATAAGCCCTTCAAACGCCTGAGGATTAACTGGGTTAGATGCTGATGAACTAACATGGAAAAAAGTTTCCAGAGGAAAAGGACCTCCATGGAGACCCCTCCAAGGGCATCCCTCCAGCAGTGAGATGTCTCGCTGTGAGCAAAAGTAGCACGGCTGATCTCAGTTGTTGTGACAGTTGAACAATAAGGGATGCCTGTCTGTCAGTTAAGTAGGACCCAGAGCTGAAGGAAGGAAGTTTCAGCTGAGCTTTTGGAAAATGGTTATGAAATATTTCATCGCTGGAATAACTGAGCAAATCCTGAGATTTGTTGTAAAAGCTTTGTATCTGTGAGGGAGGGAGAAGGTGATGCCATCAGGCTGCAGAGGTGAGCACGGCTCAGGTTTAAATTGCAGATGGCTGCAGTCATCCAGCCTAAAGCAGTTGGAAGATGCAGCTTCTGACAACCCACCCTGTCTGGCAAACTGGGAGTTGTCAGAGATACAGAAATATTCTAATACACAAACAATGAATAACACAGTGACCAAAGTAAATGTTGGTTTGGGTTTTTTTCCATGTACTAGAGGAATGTTCCATCTGGTTAGACTGTTTTGACCTAAATTGCTGCCCTCCTTTGGTAAAAGACTGGGAGCATCCCTAATAATGCTTCAGAAAAATCCCTTATAGAGCTTTTAGGAAATGGAAGTATGTTTCAAAACATGGTTGTGCAATCGAACATGTGGGGGAAAAGGATCATCCGTCCCTGACACTTTAAATTTTAGAATTCTGAATTGCAGGGTTTGATGGTTGTGATCACTAGCCAGTACTCAGGCCTTCTCCGAGCGTTTTAAAGGACTGAGCGCATGAACAGACAAATTTCTATCAGCAGGCAACAGGGGCAGCTGCGGTGTTCTTCCAGTAACCCAAATACACCATTAGCTATTTAGCGCTGGTTTATGAGAAGATGGATCATTAGTTAAGGCTCCTCGTGTAATTCCTTCGTTGTGTAGACCGTGACCAGGATCTTGATTTGGCTTCTAATCTGACCGATGGGTTTTTTTTTTCCTCTTGCAAAAATACTTCCTGTAGTACTGGTGAATCTTTGATACCACTCACGAACACAAATTACTTTTGAAGTGGAAGCACAACACTACGCGTGCCGAAGACACAGGCTGAAACTGGTGAATTAAAAACTGTGTTGGCTTTAGAAATATATTCTAAATGCTATTTTGACATTAAGCAAGTTCCACCATTTTTTCTACATATACCTCATCTCCTTTGTTCAGCTTGTGTGATGTAACAGAAAGAAATGTTTATTAGTACGAATAGCAGCAAGCAGAATTCTGTTCAGCTGAAAGGATTAATGGAGCTGAAATCACAAGCTCTTTAACTTGATGTTATAAAAATAATAGAGCATAGCTTGACTCCCTAACTCAAATTGGTCTGTTGTTGCTGGCTAAAATGAAGAAAAAATGTCCAATTTGTAAACAGTACATTTAGTACTGAGAATTCCAGAAATCTGCAATGCCACGTTTATCGTCACTTTTTAGACCATGACCACAGTTTGAAACTTTTTCTACCAAGGAAACTTGAGGTAAGAAGTTCAAAATACAAACTGCAATTAAGAAGGACACCAGGATTGCTATAGATGCTTTCAATTCGAAGTTGAATAATGATCCAGGAGTGCAAGGTTTAGTACACTTCCAGATTTTGCTGTCCCCAGAAAGCTTCCGTGTGCAAGGAACACAGTGCTTGTAAGAGAATGAAACTTGAACGTACCGACATGGGTATGAGGGGAGTTTTGTAATAGAGGAAGAGAAAACTGCAGAACACTATTCCTATTGTTTATTAACATGATTAATGCATTGCTACTATTATTTATTAGTTTATTATTTGTTTATTAATGAAGCAAAATGCTGCAAAACAAAGTGTTGTATTCAAATTACATTAGAGCATTTTGTTGTCTAATCTATTGATCTTCTCACCTTTCTGTAGAGAAATCCTATCCTTTTATCTTTTGTATAGGTTGGGAAGGATTCCTTTGGCAATGATTATGTTGAAAATTTGAAGAAGAATGGTATTTCTACAGGTAAAACTTTAAAGAAACTGCCTGTATTTTTTTTAAGTTTCAAAAATTAGCATCAGAGTTTTTCTTATTTTATTGCCTTATTGCATATGTTTAACCACTCAGAACTATGAATAATTGTTTTGACACAAGTGTCAGGAATTCATGAATATGGGTGAGAATATGAGGACTTCTGAAAACAGCTGTATCACTAAAAATAAAATGTAATGTTATTATCTCTAAATCTCAGACGATTACATGAGTGCAAAAACACCTGAAGATAACTTACTTTATGCAATTATTTAGGCTGGCCTTAATGATGGCAATGCCTGATGAGAAACTGAAAAATCCAGTCTGATTATTCATTCTCAATTTCAAACAGGGAGGGAAGGGATAGAGTGGAAAAGCATTTGTCAACTCAGTAGATTTCACCTCCTGTTTTGTGAAATGACATGTGCCGTCATTTTAGAGACCGCAGCCGATGTTTGTTGACACACATATACACAAAAACCAATGTTAAAAGGCTTTCTGCAAAAGTGAAAGTTAAGCATTCACAATATTCTATTTTCTTTGCACTTTTGTAACCCTAATTCTCTCTTGCGTGAAAGTATTATTGTGTATGGCTTTAGTACATGGTCACATTTTTGTCTACAAGACTCTTGTCTCCTTCAGGGTGGACAAGGATGGACAGATACGATCACTAAGTAGCCACTCAATATTCTGTTTATCTTTTCTGTTTATTGTGCAGCCACAAGCTTCATTGACTGCATAATTCAAATCCTGCTTTAAAGACAGAACTATCAGTATTTTGTGGACTTTTTTGTTATGCTTACCAGTATAGCATCTAAATATTTCACTAATGTATATACAGGTTTATTGACTGCGTTATCTTCCGACTTAGGCAAGAAACCAGGCAAGGATACCATAAAAACAGTGTCTGTTAGTATACAGTTCTAAATCTCTCCAAGCATGCCTACCCTGTGAATAAAGTCTTTGATCATGTAAATAAAGCCATTATAATGCATAGCACTTAATGAAAATGGTTATTCCACAAGGAACCTTAAATCTCATTTTTTGTGATTTAAATGATTGATCTGGCAATCTTAACAAATTTTTCAATAGCCTTTCTAGCAGCAGAAGTGTAGGTAAAAAATATTCAGGAATTCCATCATATTGTACTTCATTGATACGTAGATAGAGCAATTGAAGGGTTGGAACTTTTAGGTCCAAGGTGCCAATTTCTTCTGGCTGTGTTAAAAGTATCTCAGAATGATGCTAGATTGTCACCCCTTATGTTGATCAGCCCAGGAGGAAAACAGGATGTACTGCTGGTGAGGCTGGTCTGGGTTCCCAGCTTGCATTCCAAGATCTGAAGGCAAGGATCATTCAGTGTGCACAGACCTTTTTCTGTAAAACCATCTTATTTCAGTCCCTGGCTTCTCATCTCAGTTTAATCCTTGTCTAGCCTATCCCTGTTGTTATACATAAGGATGCTGGGTACTGGATGCAAATCCTTGCCCTAATGCCAGTTCTGCCAGCGTTCATATCCTGGATCCTTGTAGTATGGCTTCTTTGTTTGCATTACTCTTCTGTTCCCTAACATGCCACCTTACCTATTTTACTTCCAATTCCAATCTGTTTCATCATTTTCCTTTTTCCCAGCCTTCCTGTCTTCCACAACCTATTAGCTACCAGTGCTGCTCAGACGGTTTAGACCTTTACTGATGTGTTACTCCTTCTCCCACTTTTGAACTGGGCAGCTTGCTGCTGATGCTGCTTATTAGCTGCAGAAACAGGATTGAGAGCATGGAAGACACAAGTTCTCTGCTTTCAATTCAGTGTGCAGTCCTAGCTCAGGGTGAAAAGAAGCTGTAATTGCAAGGGAAGTTCTGCTCTGACCCTTGTAACTGAGCTAGAGAGGGGTACCTCCAGGCCAAGTACCTGCAGTACTTCAGCAAAACTAAATGAGCATGATGTTACGTGTTTTTTCAGCCTTGTTCAAATCTGAGCAGATTTTCAATTTGGCCACAAAAGGCACACCTTGAGAAAGAAGCCAACCTTTGCCCAGCATCAAGTCCATGTTTTAAAATGTTAGAACACCAGAGCATCTTAAACAAAAGGTCACCAGAATTTGTCTCAAATAAAATAGTAGATTTTTCTCATATACAGATCCTGGGGGGG
>NW_010250212.1:0-318 GCF_000690775.1 Eurypyga helias
CTTCCTCCTCTCTGTCGTCGACCCTCTGCCTGCCCCAACCCTCCTCCTCCTCCTCCTCGCTGCTGCCCGGCGGAGCATCCCCCTCCCCACCACCCAGACCCTTCCTGGGCGCCCAGGGGCAGGGAGAGCGTTCCCAACCGCCCCAAACGCTCTTATTTCCAGAAATCGAGCAAAGGGGAGAGGAACGGTGCCACCCAGCCGAGTGAGGAAGGGTCCGTGCCCCCACCCCCAGAAGGGGCTTTTTCACACACCCCCTCCCCAAAAGGGAAAGGGAGGGGGCAGGGCTGCCTGTGTTGCCCCCGTGGAAGGAGGGGGCAG
>NW_010250213.1:0-295 GCF_000690775.1 Eurypyga helias
GCGTTCCTCAGGGGTCAGTCAGGGAGAGGCTCTGGGTGATGCTTGGAGAAGGCCCCTCCATCTGGGACCATTCACCTATGGGTGAGGAACCGGGGCACCCCATGCTCTGCCAGAGCTGGTGGGTGGTGCCCCTGCCTGTGGGCAAGCTGGGAACCCGGGTGTTCAGCACGACCCCCATCCCCTGGCTGTGTGCCCCATTTGGCCCCATGGCACCCTGCTCCCCACTGCCTCCCCATACCCGGGGCAGTGCCAGGGGCCGGGGGGTCCCCGCCGGCGGGTATATATGGACAGGTCA
>NW_010250213.1:356-559 GCF_000690775.1 Eurypyga helias
TCCTGCGCTGCGTGACCCCGGGGCGACTCCATGGTAAAGCAGAGCTGTGACCTCTCCCCGTCTGCTGTCTGTGTCCCCGCGTGGGGCAGAGCCAGTGTCTCCCATCCCGGGGGCGGGGTCCTCCTTCCACCCCCTCCCAATCCACCCTGCTTTCGGCCCAGCTGGGGTGTGCCAGGAAGGGCTCCCGCATCCCCAAGCACTGG
>NW_010250214.1:0-8787 GCF_000690775.1 Eurypyga helias
GCTGGGCTGCGGCGGAGCCCTACGCGGTCGTTACTGAAACACCTCCTCACATTCACAGCTAGAGCGGGTGGCGTTGTGTTCAGTCATCTCCGCAGAGGGCATGTTTGGATAAAGCTTGCTACAAAAACTGACCAGTTAATTTAGCAAAGCAAGTTTTGAACAACGTCCTCGCCACCGCTCTTTAGCCCGACACCAAGCAAGTGAGCTCTGTCACGGACAAAACTGCAGAGCCAAGTCCGATGAAGCATGGAACATGTTGTGTGCTTTCCCCTAAATAGCGACAGTGGCAAAAGCACCTCAGATTTTACGCCCGTCTGAAGAGTGCCTATGGGACTCTCCACCTGGGGCTGCCACCTCACAGCAAAGCATCAAAGCTCCGCCAGTCAGCGGAAAGGAGACAGCCCTGTTTGCCTTTGCATGTTGGAAGAACCACGCCTGCTGAAGATAATCCTCTGCAGAGTAAGAACAACAACAACAGCAAGATACTCAAGCAGAGACAACTTTTAAGAGAAAACAGAAGTGGGTGAATTAATTCAGCCGAGTGCTGCCCCCTCAGAGCTGCTCCCTGACCTGGGGAGGGAGGGAAAGCCAGCCAAAGCCCAGGAGAGGAAAGGCACTGGAGCTACCAGTTCCCACCCGCTCTGCACACCTCCATCACCCTGTCCAGTACTCTGACCAAGGACCAGAACAGACAAGTAGCACAATCCATTTACTCTTAAAAAGCTACAGCTTGTCTCTCACATCGCCAGACATAGAACGCTGAAAAAGTAGTATAGCTGGAGGAGTGAAGACAAATGACTGCAAATAAAATATTAGCCTATCCCTTCATTTTTATGTCAGGGATATTGTATGCCTACAGTTACACAACTGAACACAAATTCTGAAACACAGAAGGTATGTTTAACCCCAGCGGGTATTTACGTTCATGCGGATCTCTTTCTTTCTAGCATCTACAAACCACAGCAGAGCACTTCCAAGACTGTTGTAGGCCAGGGAAATGACTGCCAGATTACACTGTAGAAATAAATTGCCATCTAACTTTCAGTGTTGTGTTTGGATGCCTTTTTTGCAGTTCTTTATGACACAAATTTGAGGCTATATAAAGACGTTTGATTACCCTCATTGTATATCCTTGAGCTAAACTCACAATCTGAATTGTCCCATTTGAAATGAAGTAAAGAAAAGATTGAATAGTAGGATTCAAACAGCTGCTTTTAACAAGTGTATAATAGAATTCCCACATAAGATAGGCACTTTTTTCCTCCTCAAACAGAGACTGGTGTAAGACAAGTAAGAGCAAATTATGCAAGCTGATAAACACACACATAATATTCAGCAGTTCAGGAATACCCTGCAAAAAACATTAATCAAATAGCTCCAGTCTAGACAAGGCCAAGCATGGGAGACTACACGTGGATGATGAAGAGCAACCTAGCTTTAACTCCGATTTAATGGTTCCCACCCTTTTCTGGTATTCAACATTAACACCCAATGCCGCCAATTTTTCCGAACCTGTTGTTAGCAAACACTGACAGTAACAGCAGACCCTGTCCCACAACAAACTATGACATCTTGTACATTGAAAAGTCAACTTCTTCAGAACATCTCTGTCTGAATGAGGTATGTCCTTCTCCAGCCAAACCTTTGTAAGACAAACAACCTGTCATGAACCTTCTTGCTTTAAAACCAATTATTTCTTCAGGTTGTCATAATCAGAGGTCACAAGGGGTTTCAAGGGGTTTATCCCTTTTCAAGAAGATACTTTTAAAGATCACTAATACGAACAGAAACCTGCTTTGGGCAGTTAAGGCTCTGGAAGACTGCTCAGTAAGGGGGTGCGGGGGAGAGGGGCATGGGCAGCAAAGTGGGTTTGCTCCAGAAGAGCAGCCTGGCTGGGAAACAAACAACTTTTCAGTCCCTATCTCCTAGGAAATGCAACACATCTGACCCAGCCTCTCAGCCTGCACAACCTGTGCGGTTTATTTTCTTTGACGTGGTTATCACAACTCACAACTCTTCATGGAGTCACGGACGCACTGCTCCCTGCCTTGACCGGGCACAAATCAAACCACAGAGGGACTCTCTTACCCAAGACCATAATACAGAAAGTCTGCAGCAAAGCAAGGACTCCGAGCCAGGTCACCCACACTTCCAGCTAGTCACCTCATCCCTTTCCCAGCCTTTCCCTCAGTCAGGAATCACAGTCAGGGTGGAGAAACAGAGGGGTGGTAGGAAAGTGGGGTGATGAGAAACTGAGTTAAGGATCAAACATCAGAAGCCTGCTGAATATTAACAGTTAAACTCATTGTTTTGTCAAATCGAACTGTGAAAGAAAGCTGTGATAGGAGGTTTTCAAAGGCAGCTGGAGCTTATATGCATAGGGAAATGATTTGACTTATGACTTAAAATGTTTATTTTCAGGGCGTTGATGGGAATGTGCGTCCTGCCTAAGGCCCTGGCACAGCTCGGCACTTTTTTTCACTGTGAGCAATGCTGTCCTGAGTATCTCAGATGGCAGCCACCTGGCATGCACCAGCTGGCAAACGGCCTCACTGCACTTGTACGGCAGCACATTGCCACGGTTGCAGTGGGATAAACTTCCCTGAAAACCAGAGTGACCAAAGGAGGAGTTATACCTCTGTAACTAGAGCAGTGTAATTACACTGGCAAATTTTCCCTGCAGACAAGCACTAAGAGAGCTAATTCTGACTCTTTTCCAGAGGAAAACCATCCCGGATGTCTCTGCACCTTTGCAAAGTCTGTGAGTGCTTACAGTGCCTTCACTCGCAGCGGGAATCACCTGCAACCCTGGACTTTCCAGTTCCTGTGATTTTGGTTCAGAAGAGCAGTGTTTCCTGTGCTCCCGCTTCTGCAACAAGTATCTCTGCTGTACAACCTGTATCACTCAGAATACTGATGTTGGTTAAAGAATAATAAAAAAAAAATTAAAATCCTCAGCACCACATTGTTTGAGAAATTAATGTAATTTTTTCACTACTGTGTTTGTAAAAGGCTGAATTTTATTACCTATTAGATTTTTCAGATCCCTGTGGAGAATTTCAGGAAGCAATGAAGAAGCTAAGCGAACTGACTGAAAGAAAAAAAAAATTAAAACCCCAAACAGCACAGTACCAACGAGGATCTTATTAACAGTGCACTTCATGAAATGCATTCCCGACTCTTTCTCTTCCAGCCTGGCACTGGTCCAAAGGAGTCTCAACCGCAACAGCATGTGCCAAGGCTGTGGCCACACGCTCATTACAAGGTCTCAGCCAGGTGACCTCCTGAGACTCCCACTTGTTCCTGCTGCTTGGGAGGCAAGAGACTGATCACATATCCCCGGACCTTGTACCTGAGGCTGTTCAGCATCTTCCTTCACAATTTTAGAAGCAGCCCATGCAGGACCTGAAGAAACCTAACGCTGGGCATCGTACTGACACTAGCACATTCCCGTCATGACCTCGGTTTTGACAGCTCCCCAGTCAGCAGCTTTCAAGCAGTGCCCAGCCTACCCAAAAGCTTGAGCTTCCCAAATTAGCCACACCGAAAGCATCAAAGAGCAAATTTGATCCAATCCCATCAGATTAGATCCCATCTAATCCCAATCAAACGTGAAAACATCACTTACTCATATAGTTGCAACTCGTTATTAACCAACTCTACATATGGGGTAAAGCCTGAGCGAAGGGAAGGTATCGGTTTTACATGCAGTAACTCTCTCAGCTGAAATTCCAAGTATGAACGTTTGATCATGAATATGTGCAACACTTGGATGACTTATCTCAAGTAACAGAGGTATTCGTGTGTGTGGGAAAAAGTGCCAATTCCCAAACAGCCTAAGTGTTTGAGCAAGTGAACTGCTTGTTCAGGGATCAAAGTTTTCTGGCGCTATTCCTGGTTTGAGATGATGGTTTCTGTGCTATGAAAACATAAGCAAGTATTTGCTTTCTCTGGAAACTAGTTAGGGTTTGCTGGCAGTCTGGGTTAAGGAAGCATTATGGGATCCCTTTTCCTTGCTTCTGAGTTTCTTCACAGGTGAAGAAAAAGTCTGACACCACTCAGCCCTAAAAGTACATTTAGAAATCACCGAAACAAACGTGACTGGGGCTAACCTGAAGGAAATGGCAACACTGACTGTCACGCTGTATGCTGACAAAATTACAAGGGCCTTACATGGAATTACCAAACACTGCAGAAATACTCAGACTTTGGGCCAAACCATGATTTATATGACAGTAATTCTACTCACTTCATTGGATCGTTCCAGTTCCAAAAGAAGTTTATTTTAAGGTTTTCACATTTCTCCCCGTCTTTATAACTTTCATGCATCTTCCATATAACAGTAACAACATTAGACAAAAGTCTTGAAGTTCTCAACTCTGACATTTTCTTTTTAGAATAAAAACTATTTTGGCAAGAGTAAAAGGAGCTGAGATTTATAGATATAAAGCAACGCCAAGTAAATATCATCTTCTTATGATGGAAAGTCATTTTTCATGATGAACAATGGTCAAACTAGACATTCACCTAATATTTGCCTTTCCAGGACCAGATGGTCTTGACTTTCTTGAAGAGGTGCACTGATGAATACAATTTTCAAGATGATGACATCAGAGAAAAATGCAAAGTAATTGCTGCTTTTGAACACCCTTCCGCTGGATTTGGCTTTGAAATGGAAGAATAAACGATTCACCTTGTTAACAGCAATGTGAACAGAGAATACATGTGCCTGCAGTGAGGAAGGGAAGCAGAAGGGCTGCAACTATGACCTCTCAGATGCCCCTTTGAAATGGGGAAGAAGTTGCCAAAAAGGAGTAAACAAGCTTGAAACTAACAAGCTGTTGCTGCTGCCACGACCCCCTCCACACAATGATGGGCAACAGATCCCTGTTAACAGGTTTAGCAAGGGGTGACTAAAGCTGCTGGAAGGAGCCCAGCATGAGCGCATCCAAGGGACTGTCCCAGAGGGCAGCTGGACAGCCTGCCAGCTGGGAGCTCTACCACATTTCTACATGCAGCTACACAGCCTGTAAATCAGGATTGCTGAGCCCAAAGTTAATATGTGCACAACTCGCAAATCTCTATTAGGCAGGAAGGAGTGACATCTCCACGAGAGCTTGAAGCTTTACAGGGGGGAGAGGGGGAAACAACAACAAAAAACCCCCAGACCCCAAGGTGCTGAAGTTTTGTGGAGTACTAAAAAGGAGCTCATGCTTCTCACGGCTCATAGGGACCATGAAACCAAAGTAGCATCTTGGTTTAGTTCTTCAGTGTTTCAACTTTCCACCCAGCGCCCCTTTTATTTTTGCTCCTTGTCACCCACAGCCTGTTCTCATGCTTAGATTTAACATGTTAGAAGCAAAGAAGATTCCTGCCGTTTGGGAACACGCCATTAAATGTATGTGAGACTGATTGTGTGATTTGGGATACTTTTATGAGTATATAATTATATTTTTCACTAATTCTCCCAATATATGTGTAGAAGAGGGAATGATTTGCCTTTACCATACTCTGCCTTCATTTCAGGGTCACTGAGCACCCCCTGCCATCAGACCACTCTGTGGTTTGAGCAGGAATTTGTTAGTCTGCTGAGTTGATTTTAGATCAGGAAAGCTTACAAATATATCATTCTACTTACTGGAAGTGTTTCAGTGAAAAGTTGAAGCAGAAATTTCTTTCCCTTTTCAATGATGTTAAAAGTCTCATCATCAGCTCGAGATGGAGAGTGGGATCCTAGCCCCTCTCTTTCATTTACTATCAGTCAGCTTCGATAACACTTTGTTACTCTCAGGTAACAATTTTATTCCCAGGACTGATTGTAGAGCAGAGCTACAGCCCAACTGTTTTGTGCGTTCTTCATTAGCTCATCTCAGTTAACGACGAGCAGAGATTACACAGGCATTCTCCATTCAACTAACTGAAGAATGTTGAAATGGAAGAATTAACTTGGAATTACTGACTTTTCCTTTTTCACTGTTCTTCTAACACTGTGTTTCATACTTCAATGACTTTTTAATAATTTTAAAAGTGTCTGTTTTAATGGGGGTCTAAGTGTTTTTAGATGGTTGGCCCTGCGTATCAATGCACTGTCACTGTGCCCTGGTCTAGCCTATTACCTAAAGTATCATTTTGAGATTATGCATTTCTCAAAAACATCTAACCACCTATCCAGCAGTTTCACAGTCCTCACCCATTTAAGATATTTTGTTGGGGTTCAGTTGGTTTTTTTTGGTTGTTTTGGTTTTCAGTCAGGCCTGTAGCTCCTCCACAAATACAGTAAGAATTACAGTAACAGCTTCCTTCTTAGATTAGGGAATCTACAGAAAGTTGCTGACGATATACATCATTGGAAGATAACTTACTTTTCCGTGACCTCTTTACCTTTGTTGCAGTGGAGCAGAGGGACAACAGACAAGAAAGACTTAAAACATGGGAAATCAACAGCTGCAGCCCTGCCCACCTGAAACACACTGTAGGGCTGTGCTTTCTCCCCCAGCTGCGCCAGCTCATCTTTACAACTCTGATACTCCCAAGATAGCTTCGTGAGTGCTTCAGCACTACATCGGCCCCCCCAGCACCCTCCCAATTTCTTTGAATTACAAGTACTAACTGGTTGGTAGATTTACTGTCTGGAAGAAAGACAGTAGACAGAAAACAGTTTGTATCTACATTCTCCTTGCTAAAACCACCTCAACTGTTCCAACAGATATTCTCTAGACAGTCTATGTCTCTGCTCGCTCCACTAATGCTTTTAACCTTGTCTGCCCTACCAAAAACTGCCATTAAGTTAGCCCCATTCAGATTGTTAAAAGAGCATATATATCATCTTGGGCAACTCTGACTTAATTCACAGTAAAAAAGGAATGCCTTTTCTATGAAGAGAAGAAATCCATTTTACTGAGGTAAAACTAAAGGCTCGGTACTTAGAATAGTATTAGAAATCAGTTTAGTTTGCAGGAACAGAGTTGCCGTATTTCTTTGCCCAAATCACTGTGAAGCAGAGTATTTGGCAGTGTTGGCACTATGTTGTCTTTCAAGAGATTTCTTCCCGCGCATATCATGGTTTGGGTTGGAAGTGACCCTTAAAGATCACCTAGTCCAACCCCACATTTTGGGAGATATTTTGTGTTCTCTACCAGAAGCACTTCAAGGCACTTTCAGGAACATTGTGCATGACGCAAAATAAAGCTGCAGCATGTAAAATAAAGGTGCCACTGTAAAGCAAGTACTTGAGGTGCCTGTGTTTGCAGTAATCTCTGGGAGCACAGAAAAGCCCCACAGCTCCCCTTACTCTATATGCACCCTTCCAACACCACCAGTGCCAGTGGCTCTGGCTTAGCCTGGCATTAGCTCTGCAGCAGTGCTGAGAGCACGCTGTCCCCTTTGCTGCAAGGTGTCTTGCTGCTCAAGGCAAACCATCCTCAAAC
This sequence comes from Eurypyga helias, assembly GCF_000690775.1. NCBI lineage: Eukaryota > Metazoa > Chordata > Aves > Eurypygiformes > Eurypygidae > Eurypyga > Eurypyga helias. The sequence continues at coordinate 7,428 of NW_010250214.1, forward strand.
ACAGAGCAACGTAAGCGATTAAACGGTCTGGCTAGACATAGGTAGATCTGTGAAAGGTATAAAAATGTATCTCTTCATCCCAGTTTAAATGTTTTGCAGTCTGGGAATTAAACAGAACCGATTTACTCTATCTAATATCTGAGTTAGCATTGATAACAGTTTTGAAATAAAAAAATAAAGAGAAGCCCAATAAGAACCTTTAATTCAAATCTTCTCAACTTCATGGCTCTGAAAGTTCAAATAGAAATGGAACAAGGAAATTTCCTAGGAGTTTTTGCAAAACTAAACCCTGACTGACAAGGTTTTACAAATATAAAAGCTCCCTGGGGCCATCCTTAAGCGTTCTGATTTATTACAGCTATGTAGCTAATAATTACTTTCAGAGGGAAAAAGAAAAGGTAGTTCCAGTTTGTAAATTGTTGCTTCATGATGTGGAAGGATCGCAATAGCCAATACGTCTCACTGAGGTGTACTGCTTTAATACATCACAAAGTTAAGACCTATAAGGGAACAGCGTTAACCCAGAGCAGAGCCCTCAGATCCCAGACAGCCACTGGACCAACAGCAATACTGTGTGCCTCACCAGGGGTGAATGCTTGTGGGTAGGGGTGACAGCAACCCACAAAGTGGAGAATAAAAAATATAGGTGCTAAAGGGATCCATCTGGCTAATGCACTTCTAATAATTCCTGAAAACGTAGTGCACATCATAAATGTGAAAACTGCACCCAGATAATTTTCTCAAAGAAGGCCTTGAGAAACATGATTTGAGAGTCAGCATCTAGACACTAAATATAATCAAAACACCGGTGGGTGAAATGCAGTGTTGTTAAATGAATTTGACCTTCCTTCCCCACATCAAAATAAATCATGCTCCTGAATAACAGCTATGGAGTTAGCAAGGTTTTGTATTTGGGCACTGAACGTGTCATGACAGAAAGTGGCATACGATGAGCTCTTTGCAAACCCTGTTTTGCTTAGGGCAGTCATTCATTCTCCTGTACTGTGGGAGCGACGATTACACCATCAGAACAATTAACAGTGGCATACGTATGGGAGTTTGACTGCAACCCTACCATCAGTACGGAGCCTGGGACACATACAGAATTTGTCATTTTTTCCTGGTATATATAACTTGCTGATTTTAGAATAACTGAATGTGATGCTCAGTAAAACCCAATACAGAGGCTGTTGAAGAGTCATGCCTGACTAAAGGATTTACGGAAAAGCAAATGGAAGAATACAGACAATACTGGAAGCAGCAGTCTGTTGTTCGGTGCTGGTGCATCTAAATAGTTTCAAACTGCATAAACCAATATAAATCCATTTAACGCCTTCCCCCCCCCCCCCCACATGTAAAG
>NW_010250214.1:8818-31988 GCF_000690775.1 Eurypyga helias
AAGACATTTATATTCTTGATTTACTGTTTTTGAAAACACAAGATTTTATTTCTGTATGAAAATCCTTCAAAAGGTTTACAGCTTTATACTTACTGTAATGGCTCTTGATATAACCTGACTGCTACCCATCAGAACACGATCACAGAGAATATTCCCGAATCGCTAGGCAGCCCGTGCGTATGTTAAGACAATACTGAACTGCTTAACTGGATCCACTGCAGTGGTTTCCAATAACTAGAATAAGGAAGTGAAATAAAATTTATTACCACTGAAATAAGTATTTCCTTCCACAAACGTAAAGCGATCATCTGATCCCACCAGGAAGGAGTGATCTCCTTATCTGAAATAACGCTTGTTCCCTGATTCCTTGCTAATGAGTTGTTTATATTGTACCAGAAAGAGGTTCTCATTCTTTTCAGATAGAGAATTCTTACAGATCCTCTCTCAAAATGCTTGTGATCATTAATTTCCTTATAAATGAAAATATAAACATTGGACAAAAAAGCAAATCAACATTCCCTTCCACAGAAAAATAGCAAGAAAAAATCCAACCAGACCAAGCAGATGAAAACATGGTGAGAAAGGAATAAATATCCCACAGGAAACATAACCACCATTTTATTTTTTGCCCTTCCTCCAAAGACTGCAATGACATACTTAAAAAATTTTCCCTTACATAAAGAAAGCACTACTCTAGGACATACCGTAATGCACCATAAGTAAAGTTCTAACGCCTCGCTACGGGCCATCCGTTTGCAGATGGTATTCCTAAAGGGATTACACCAATCCAACCAGTAAATAGAAATGAGGTATGTTTACATGATTGATGACTGCCAGCTAATAAAGCCTGCAGGCTGAATATCAAATGTTTTATAATTACAAATTGCACACAGTTTGGAGAGTAAAAAATAAAAAACCAAAACAGTGCAGCAATTCTAAAGAATAACAAAATTTTCAGAAAAAGCAATATTTTTGAGGTCATTTGGTGAGCAGACACGGGGTAAATTCATCAAGAAAATTATTCATTCAGCGTTAGCATTACAGCTGTGTTTTGCCTCCCAAGACGTTTGCCTTTATTTGCAATTGTGTTGATTATGCATATGCAAAATATTTTATCTATTCTATCTACCCCTTCTCCCTCTAAACGATGCACTAAGCCGCAATGACAAGCATGGGGCTGCACATGGAAAACTCATCTTCAGGGCAAGCGAGTGCACTCTGTTCGTATCTAGCAACTTTCAAAAACCTGAATGCGGAATGAAATCGATATAAATCATCTCTAACAGTATAAATGTGCCACGTTACACAAGAATGATGCTCTGGTTTTAGGAAACAGTTGTGGTATGTCAGCTGAATTCATCACTAATGATTCTGAAAGCATGACTGCGGCAGCAAACCAGCACTTCAATTTTAATTTGTGAGCCTTGTGCGGGGTGACAGGCATTTGCATAAGAGTGACAGTAACCTTAATCCCCCTATACCCTTGACTTGCCTCTCGGTTTCTTTGAATGCATTTCTAAATCAGCAAAGCTTCAGTCAATTAGGAATTATAATACTTCTTGGGAAAGAAAAAACGCTTTCAATCCCAGTACAATTTCCCTGAGATAAACTATTTGCATACAGCAGAGCCAGTGCCAGTAACAGTATTCAAATGCCATTGCTAATTAAATTGTATCCTTTAAAGCCTGACAGTTTCAAGCAGTAAAGGAGGGGAAAGTGTTAAATATATGTATAATTTCAAGCAGTGTTCTAAGCACACGTTACTTGACAAATATTAGCTGAATATTTCCCGACCAAAACGCATGGTGATGGCTGTTTTCCTATTCCCTCAGACAGAAGGGCAAGACGACAAAAGCAGCTGTCTGATTAGGGGCACTGTTGTCCTGAATCAATTACATCCCCGCCGCAGACAGCTCCACTTATGCACCTGTTTTCAAATAGAAAGCTTCTGCAACTCCCGAGCCTCCTACAAGGGAGATGGGGGGAGAAACCATGGGTGAAAGAAACAATAATTCTTCTGAAGGTCAGCCAGGGCATCCTGCATCCCTCGCTCTCCACAATCCCTGATTGCCTCTGAATGGGAAATCCGCCCAAATCTTCTGTTACGATCAAGGAAGGGGGGAGGAGATCCGTGTTGAACATGTGCCACTTCCACTCGCTTTTGAAGGAATATAATTATTGCGTTTAACTGGCTGACTTATCTCTTTCCCAGAGCTTTTTGAGCCGAAGGGTGGCAGAGCCGCAGAGCCCGAGAAGCGGCGGCTCATCCCGCTTGCAGCATGCCTCCAGGGACCTCTTAGTGCATCCCCACCTCGTTCCCCTTCTCTCTTACCCTCCTGGCCAGGGCTCCTGCTTCCAACTCTGCTTGCAGCCGAGGTACCCGGGCACTCGCCTGCCTCTCCGCACTGCCTGTTAACGCGGATGGCTCCCGCTTCCCTGCTAGCCCTAGGTGCTGTGTCCTGAAAAACGGCTGCGGACTGAGAGCCCACAGCCCGCTGCTTTATTGTTGGACAAGCTCACATCCCAGACAAGGGCCTTTCTCTATTAATTCTGTCCCAGAGCTTCTCATAGACACCTTTCTGCAAGAAATTCACTACCACTTACCACCTGGAATAAAAAGCAGACTGTTTATGCAGTCTTTTACTATATGCATAAACATTTCCCTATTATATGAAATGTTTCTCCAGAGTATTGCCATTTACTACCTCTGACCTGTCTAAGCACGCTTTTTTCTTTAATATTAATAAAGGCTTAGTCTTTTCTTCATACATATTTATTTTTTATCAGGAGAAAGGAATTAGAATACATTGTTTTCTTATTATCTGAAGGCATGAAGAAAAATTTAATCAAAGTGATGAAACAGGGAGGGCTTTGGCCAGGGCGACTCTTCTGCAGTTTGTGTATATATTCTCCTTTTATTTCCACCACTGAAAAGTCCCCAGTCCCCTGTTTCCTTGTGTACACAGCAGCTACCTTCATGAAAACTGCCATCTAAGTACTACAGAAGGAAAAACAGCACCCCCACCCTCACCCCAATGCAGACAGAACTATGTTTTAACATAATTTCTGAATGATTTTCATATCTTTTTTTTTTTTTTTTAACATGCAAAAAGGAGTCTGAGAAGTCTTTTCAAGACAAAGACCAGCCTTATGGGCTTGGTACTAAATATGAACCACAAAAATCAGGGCTGAAAAATTCTTAAACACCATTTTATAAATCCTTTCAAGAATTGGATTTTTTCAGGCCTTAGATATTAAATTATTATGTAGATACAATCATGCTATTTAGGCCCACATATAAACATATCTTTAATCATGGCAGCACTATACAACCTAAAACTGTCCAGGGCACAAGAAGTCCAGGGGGTTTCTAGATTTCATTGCAGAACTCGCTGTGTGGTGCATCTGCCCCTCTCCCTGCTGATGGCTGGGCGAGATGTAGGATACTCCCTTTCACTACACGCTTAAGGTGACTGAAGCTGAGGCAGGTAAAGCGTGATGAAGATAGAGACCCAGGTGCTTTTAATGGTACCGCTGCTTCACTAAGTCCTTTGGTACCTAGATGGCTTTAGAAACACCACCTGCCATATGGGAAAACGGAACTCAGGTTCTTCAGTATTTTGGTGTCAAAGACTCAAGATTTGGTGCACGCACATACAAACAACAGTGGAGTTTCTTAACTGCAAAAATTACATTCAGATCCCTAAGATGTGATAGTTTAAAGACTGCAACTACTTAGAAAATAACTTTTTCATTCTAATAGGACCTACCTGGACAAGATATCTGTAAGAACACATTTAAAAATCAGCCTAAAGAGTGTCTGCCTGAAGGCAATTTCTGAGGCTGAAGGGTGACCTTTTTGAAAGATACTGCTATGAAAACAAAGCTTTCCACTAGACTGTATTATAAGTTGTCTTTATAATTAATTGAAATAATTTCCACTATAGATACACATTTTTAAAAATCCTAAAAATGTGGCACAGCAAATTATTACAAATTATTAACAAGCTATGAAATTTTAGTTTTCCTTAATGGTCTCTACTACTTCATTTATTAAATGGCCATGTCACGCATTCTGATTTTTACTCAATAAAACAGAAGTGAAAGGCAGCTCGTCAGAAGAAGCAATTCTGGTCCAGTCAGTCAGAAGGACTGCTTCAAAAATTTCCAGTGAACAGGGATAAACAGTGCCAGCAAAAAGCACTTAGAATAAGGGAAACAATATGGATACTTCAGAAGGGAAAAGCCAAAGAAGAAAAAATTGGAAGCATTTGACTTCAGTGAGGCTTTCAACACACCTTCCACAATATTACTGAATTCATGTGAGGATGTTACTGTCTGTGCGAGCACTAAATTGACTGGCTGGTTGGGCTCAGAGGGTGATGGTCAGTGGGTCATGCTCTGCCCAGAGCCTGGTTACAAGCAGAGGATGGCAGCGGTCTCTCCGGGGACCTGTTCTGGTTGACGCCTTTGTCAGTGGCCCAGAACGGGTGGCGGAGCTCACTGACATCACGCTTCCAGCTCACAAACGGTGGGAGCCGTCAATACGCTTGAGAGCGGTGCTGCCGGCGCGGTGGACCTAGGCAGGCTGAAGGAGCGAGCTCACAGGACCCTTATGAAACTCAGCGAAGACAGATGCAAAATCCTGCATCTGGGGAGGAACAACCCCTGCAGCAGCAGTGGTGGGGGAGCAGCTCTGAGGACATTGCCCTGTGGGTGTGGGTAGTCACGAGGCAAGCAGAAGCCAACAGTGGTCCTGGCAGCAGAGACAGCCAGCGGCACCCAGGGCTGCATGAACAGGAGCCCCATGGCCACGGCCACTCTGCACTTCCTACGCCATGGTTTTAGGCCCTCCAAAAGACACCGGTAAACTGAAGCAATTTCAGAAGGAAGCCCCTGGTCAGGGACTGGAGCATTTGCCTCATCAGGAGAAACTGAGGGAGCTGGGTTTGTTCAGCCTGGAGAAGAGACAGATTTGGTGATACCTGACAGTGACTCCTGGCACCTACAGGGAAGTTATTGAGAAGATGAAGCCAGGGTCTTCACAGTGGTGCATGGCAGAAAAATGGGAGACAGCGGGCATAAGTTGAAATCAGAAGCCCGGACTGGGTATCAGACAAAGGGCTTTTCACTATTTGGACAGTGAAGCAGGGGCATAGATTGCCCAGAGAGGCTGCGCAGTCTTCCTGTTGGAGGGTTTCAAGACCAGGTGGACAAAACCCTCGGCAACCTCTTCTGAACTCACAGCTCGCCCTACTTGGTTAGGTTGGATTAGATGTCTTCTGATCTTTCTTCAAATCTGAATTATGCTCTGATATGTTCAAAATGCAATAAGGGAAAATGAGACCAATCTATTATTGATATAAGAAAACTCCAAATTTTCTAAACTATTGATAATAACTCTGTAATTTTATATTCAAATCTCTTGTTAATAATACTTGCCAAGAAATTAGGCACCTTACTAACTTCACACCAGCTGCCATGTGAAATCTCACATTTTATTGAGAACACACAAAACTTAGGCCAGCAGGTGGACAAATGCACTACTTGGAAGGAATAATGCATATTGACTCTTCTGAAGACCCACAATGAGATTATTTTATTTATCTTTCTTTGCCTAGCAGAAATCAGTAAGATTGAGACTTTTGGTGTGTTTTGAGTGCCACGTATTTTAAATCTGTGTAGCATATACAAACTACATGTCAAATTAAATTACAGTAGGTATCTCAAAGCCTCTGTTATGTTAAATGAAAATTGAAAGAGGAGAAAATTTGCTTGACTAGACAAGGATAAGCAAACTATAAAAACCTATGGTTTTATAAAGCCCGACACTTTAAAAAAAAAAAAAAAAACAAACACAAAAAACCTGTAAGAATTTTGCCCTGCAATAGACTTAAAAAACTCAACACCCACCCCACCAAAGAAAATCTTGCCTAGAAATGTAAGATGAAAAATATTTTATTTGGTAAGTCAACCTCAGATGTTAAAAGTTACAGGTTTGAGACTACCAGACAGCATACAGCCAAGAGCAATATGCACAGATCAGAGACAGTTCAAGGATTGTATCACACCCTCTCCCATAGACATGCCTAAAAGGTAACTTGTACTGCCCCTATTTTAACACGGATGATATCACAACAATGCTGTATCTAGACATAATGTTCTATTGCAAGCTAAGTCCCTAAATCACTTTAAATCTAGAACTGTACTTTAACCTGAACTGTAACCTTGGCAGTCTAAATTGGAAAACCGAGAAGACTATTTTACATTCTATTCATCTGTATAGACAGGTTATAATCCATACATACTTTCAAGAACAGATCAAGTGATCGCCGAGCTGTAAAACTGTTGTAGGGATTCAGAGGTCTAAAATATTTTGCAAAATCTATTCACACCAATCCTTAGATGAAAAGGATCCCCATGACACAATAACCCAGGTATTACTACAGTTTTCTAACTGGGAGACACAGCTTGTATTTCTTTATATTATCTGCCAAGTGAGCAGCTAACACCATCAGGAAGCACATCTGAAACAGTAAGTGGCATTTGAGACGTTCAATGACTCTTCATTAAGTTAGCGAAAGAATACAAGTGGAATAATGTTTTTCTATTTTAATTATCTGTATACAGTAACTATCAGAGTAACTGCGCTGCTATTTACTTTCACAGTAACGTTGATGAAGCACGTCACAATGAAATGGAAATAAAATTTCCTCTATTTCTTCTCTATCTTATTTTAGATAATAACCTTTGAAATTACAGCTTGAAGTCAATACCTAAAAAGTCATTCTCCCAGTCGGGGGCTGGGTGCACACCAACGGCAGCACACGCATCCCACTTGCTGGTGTCAGCACACTTCTAAGGTTTGCTTGACCTGATGAGGTTGCAGCAATATCTGTATTTGATCTGCAAGAGAACTCGGCAGGTGCATCCTGCATTTCTTTGCTCTTGCACAGCCAGAGGGATAGCCTTTCTTTTTAATTTCAAGTATCCCTTTACGGGAAATCATGCCTGAGTCACAAAATAAACTGGGCAGACTGGTAGCAAGTCTTTGCCAAAGGGGCGAATTAACATGAATACAGAGTTAATAAGGTTTAATATTGTCCTGTTATTAAGCCTGTACCACAAGCCTCTGGAATTTCACTTGAATACGAGGTATGTCTGCCCAGGTTGCAGTACAAGCAGTTGTAGTCTAGCGAGTATTAACTACACCAGGAAGCCAGCGGCATTCTTAGCCAGCACTGCGTGCCCACAGCAGCAAATGGCTGAGCGCGGTCTAACTGGCGCATGACGCAGAGCAGGCTCCCCAGGCCGTGCCCTGGCACATGGCCCCGGCGCTTGCAGCCCAGCAGGTCTGTGACACCACCCCCACCCCCCAGCCAAGGAGCAAGACACCAGAGAGGTTGGTCCAGGCCCAGCATCAGAGCAGGGCTGGTGCCTTGGCAGAGGCCTGCCCAGCAAGGGTTTATATTCAGAGTCTGGAATTCGGCTACGGAAACAAGACCTAGAAATGTCCCCCAGCGACGGGATTCATCGCTGAAGATAAGACCCTCTGCAGCCTGAAGACCCACTCCCTGGCTTTTTTTTCTCCTCTCCGACTGCTTAGGTGGATAAATACCACCATGCTCAGGGACCATCTACACCCATTTTTCACAACTACTTTTCCCAGACAGCACATCTCTTCTTTCAGTGATATATGGGGGTGGAAAACATCTACAATAAAAGATGATAATCACAATGTCTCAGCCTTGACAAGGTTACATATTTTCAGCAATTCACACTGTTCCCATGGAAGCCCAAAGCAGCTCATGCCAATGTATCTGCTTTCCTTCTAGAAGCAGCAAACCAGTCAGGTGGCTGCACCCAAAATCTGAGTTCAGTTTCAAAGCCCCTCTTTTCCTATTCTCCATATAAATGTGTTATGCCCTGTAACTCTCTGTAGTCCTTTCAACTCTGCTGGTTGCAGCTCCATTATCTCTGGAAGTTGCTTTAACACCTGCCTCCTGCGCCAGCCAAAACAACACCATCTGTTGCACAGGCTGTAAGGTCTACAAGCCACAGTGTTTTGATTTGCCTAAAATATAATGAATCCTTTCTCCCCAAGCACACCAGGCCCAGCAGCCTTCCCGGGGCTCTGCCGGGTGCGTGTTTTGCTCCCCTACCTCCCTTTGTTCCCGTCGGGGCACGGGGGCCAGCCCCATGCCAGCTCATGGCATTGGCTGGTCTGAGAGGTCAGAACAAAACCTCTCCGTAAACAGCTTGCGAACGCGTGCCAGATCCACAGCCAAGGCTGCATGAGGTTTCTAATTGCGGTCTGAGGGACAGAGAGTGATGTTTCAGACTAGAGTGATGTTTCAGACTCCTTGTTACTCTCCATTTTGGTTTTTCAGCAGATGTCAGGGGTGGGTTAGCGACAGGCCAGGTCTCGCTGTTAGCAGAAAGCACGTGCAGGAGTCAGGGCCGAGGCTCACCTGCACTCCTCCACTTTCCCATTCCCAGCTTCTGGTCCCTTCTGTTTCCCTTACAGTCCTTCCCTTCTCTCCTGCAGTATCTCACACCTCTTTCCTCTTCTCCCTTCAAGACTAATTGGTGCTGATGTAACCAATTCATTTATCAAGGCGATAAAACAGGATGGGGGAAGAATGAGGGAGCTGATACAAGGACTATGCTACAGACCATCAGGAAGGTGATCCTGAACCCTTGTCTCAGGACTGCCTTTGTATTACGTGAAGATTTATTCTGTGTCTTACCTTAAAATTTGCACTTGTCCCACCTTCAGATTTGGGAAGTTAAAGTTCAGATTTCCCAGCAGCCTGAGAATGGTAGTATTCTGTGGAGCACAGAGGCTCATACAAATGACTTGGATCTTAAGGAGTGAGAAGTTCCATGCATTTTCATTAGTGTGTCACTGTGGATATTTTTATTTGTTGTCTTTTCTGCCTGTTCACCTCAGACTAAGGAGAAGAGGGGAACTGGATGCCAGCCAGACAAACGGCCAGCCCAATTGCCTAGACTTTGTTTCTTTGGAGGAACCAGGGGAAAGGGAGTGGTCTAAGCAAAACTGGAAAAAGCTCAAACAGTTCTGAATGGAAACCACAATTTTGCATGTTCCAATGCTCGTTTGAATTTAGTGACTTATCTAAATTTCAAATACTACATTTAATAGGAACAAAAATTAGCTTTCTGGGATTCAGTTTGGCTGAATGGGCAACATTCAGCTTGGCATAAAACAACATAAAAATGAGGCTTGTCAGAAGTCAGCAGCACTTTCAAAGGAGCTGAGTCACAGTGCTCAGATGAAAATCAATAGTCACGAGCAACTCTTTCAATAAGCAGACGTTTCTGTTTCATCCCTGGCTAACACACATTTCTTGTCTGAAAGTGCAGGACTGTGAAACTTGCCATCTTTGCCACAATGAAGGAGGCTCCCAGCTGCACATAAGAGACAGTAAGTCTTAAACACCCGCAATTATCAAGTGGGCAATGCTGCTGTCACGTGCCACTACCTCTTTCCTACCTGCAATCTTCAGACTTTACATTAAACAAAAAAGGAGACCACTGAAAGCTCCAGGGCTTCTCACAAAGACCAAGCAATTTGTGTGTGCCAGGGCTTAGGAATGAGGAATGTGTGGAGACATTTGTCATTTACGGAGGCTGCTGACCTGTCCAGCAGGCGTGGTTCAGAGGTGATGGGGGAGGCTCTGCTTCAGCTTTAGACAAATTACTCTTATAAAAAACTATGGTTGCAGTTTGCTTTACATCTGGCCCCGATTCTCTACTGCTACCCACATAGGTGAAATTCAAATGTCTTCCTCACCGCAGCTTTGTGTCTACATCATCTGTGATTAGTAAACAGCAATCATTTTTAATGTTTTTTGGAAAAATGTTTTGGCTGCATTTCAAGCGTTTTTATGTGTTCTCATTGTGGTCTTTTTCTGTAATTAAATTTAAGATAATAAACATTTTCCTTACAGTCTGTATCTGCACATCTTTTCACCCATGTTCCAGAACATTAAATTACATTTAGTAAAACCTTCATTGTATCCTAGAAAATAATTGAATCACTGAAGGTCAAAGTCTTATTTTTATTCCATGTAAATAATAAATGATAGTGCATGCCATAATGCAATATTTACTCCAAAATCTCAAATGGCATTTAACTGAAAATTGGTTTTATATAGCTATTTACTTCCCTTAATATCTAAGTTGTACCAAATGTACTTTATAAATACTGAAAGTAAGGTGAGTCACTAGTTCAACAGAGCAATCCACTGTGGAACTGATGGTAATGATGCAACTAACCCTGGTATGGCTGGATTTTTTTTATGTGCTAAAAGATCAGAAGAGGAAAATTGTGTCATCAAAAAAAACAATAGACACATCAGGATAAACAAAAAATGCAATTACAGGCTCCAACATTTGCATATTTCAGGCTTAAGATTTATCTAATGCATATTTAATATGTGTATTTTAATGCTATTTCAGCTTTAACAGATTGCAGCATTTCCAAAAGAACTATCATGAGTTGTCTTTGCTGAAGGAAAGCTTAATGCCTGTATCAGTATTTAAATTCACAGACTTCATCCTTATATTTATGAGTCTTATAAACTAATTCTCAATATAATGGTCCATCTGTATTCCACAAAACACTAAAGCAAACACAGGAAAAATCTACTAGTAATTTTAAGAATAAGAAGTTTGTAAATGTGATATATTTTAAAAAGAAAATAGCAATTTCATAGCACTGCTGCGAAGATTATGCTAGGAAATAATTTCTATAAATGTCAGTGAAAACAGTCAAGAAGTATTTTTTGTAAGTTTATATTAAAAGAAAAAATAACCAGAAATTACTTCAATGAGCTAATGTTGCAGAACCCTTAGAAAAGAGCCCCCAGACAAAGTGATTATAGCCAGGACCCAACTTAAATGCACAAAAATTCTTCTTGTCTGTGATAGCAGGATAACTCAAATATTTTTCCAAACTTTTCCACAATATGTAAACAATACAAAATCCTCACAAATAGCCAATAGAAAGAAACTTTTCTTGCCCCTAGGAAGGCAGATTTATCCTTCTTTTCACAGCAACAATTCAAGCACCACTGTATTCTTCTCAAAATTCTGCGTTTCACTTTATAACCAGAAATCTAGTCATGCTGACTTAATTTTTTTTAAAAGTATTAAAAAGGAGGATATCATTTATGCTAGTGTCCTTTATTGAGCAGAATATGTTCTAAAAATTACTCAGCAGCTTCAGGCTGGGTGAAAGACCAACTATCAGATATAACACTGCCTGTATATTAAAAGGTAAGAAGTATTTATATTTAATAAGCTACACAGCACAGGAAAAATATAGCAAAATCTAAGAAATGCACTCTAACTCCATTGACCACTATCATTCTTCTGCTGCAGATTAACCATTCCTAGAACTACGGAAATAATTTTCCAGTCTGTTTTCTAAATAGTGTGACAACCATCATCTGAATTTATATGAATTCAGTGAATGAATATTCAAAGCAAGCTGTCTAAACCCAGAACATCTTCTAGGGATTTTACACACCATCAACAGCATAGTAAACCCACCCTTTATCAAGGTGTAGGCTGAACAGCAGTACAGTCAGAAATTCCAATGGTATTTTCATTGAGAAAAGGCTGGTCTTCCAACCCTTTACTTCCCAAACACACAAAGGCTATTTACTTGCAGGCACCATATTCTGCTGCCTCTCTGAACTCACAAACATTACTTGATCTGTAATTATTTAAATAACTGAGCTACAGCACACAAATATGTAATTGAGAAAAGTTCCAAGTCACTAAGCATGCTGAGCTCCAGCAGTTCCTCTAAAATAGAGGATTTTGTTATTAAAACCACATAATTTAAACGTTTATATCTGTGTGAAGTGCAAATCATTCCTTGAGCTCTCTACCACTATCATAGCTGTTCATAACGCTCAGGCATTCATCCTCCTCTCTTTTTACGGCCCTCCCCTTTTATATTGAAGTTGATTATTTTTTTCCCCAAAAGTTGTAGGCATTTGTAATGGCAGCAGGCACTCAGTGGAAGATGGATGTCTCTCTCTTCCCCAAGCTAACGTTAAGCCTACCCTGCCTTTGTGAGAGATGAGAGTCCAATACACCCTGCAGATCAAGAAACACGGCAAAAATCACATTTAGAGGCTGCTGATGAGCTGTTGGAAGGTGCCTTAGCCCTGGGTTAGATACAGACAGGACTTCCGCAGAGCCCGAAACCCCTCCCATGCACGTAATTCCATCTGGAGCACTGGTTTGTACCGTTCACCCAAGTCCTATGGCAAGCTGTGGGTGAGGGAGAAATCTGACTGCAACACCACAGAAGTTTGTACAAAATACTGAATTTCCATCCCCTTCTTTGTAAAACTTCAGTATTCTTCCTGATTAATAACTAAAATGTAGTTGCGTTCTTGAGACGCAGTTGAGAGAACACCTGTCATAACAATCTGCGGCTGATTTCTGTTTCCTCGTGTTGGCTGATTTAACGTTTCTGCTGTCCTCTCAGAACTCAGTTACAACATTTAATACTGTTGCCATTAATCATGGGTTAACATCCGCCGGCATCAATGCATCCTTAACGTAGAAACATTTTGGGTGTTTTCTGCGATATGGTCTCTTACTGACCCCAGAATTTTCACTCCTCCATGTCTGTGGAACACAAGGATGTTCTTGCAGACTCATTTGTTCTACCCCATCCAAAATAGTCCCCTCATCCCTGCAAGCTTCCAGTATTATGTTCTCACATAGCAAATGCATCCAAAATTTTGAAGAAAAGTATGATCTCATACAAGACAACCTTTTTACGCTTATAAAAATACAGGCGTTGCTTTCAAACATGTGGAAGATTCAGCAGCTTTGCATGAATGGCATGGCATGCTCCTACATGGAAAAAAGTATCTGGCTACTTACTTACGAACCTCTCCAAGATTAAGCCTTTAAAGGTTTCTTTTTTTAACCATAAGACAACACCTTTCTGAAGGCCAGACTACTTATATGAGGAAATGAAGAGCCTACACAAAGGTCTGCAGCAATCAAGGCTTTTAAATAAAAAATGTAAGAGGCAGTGGGTCAGTAACAGCCGAGTACCGAGGCAAGGTGCAAACACTGCTTGTAAGCAGGTGTGCTTGGGTTGCAGCTCTGTCAGTCAAACCCTGTGTGAAAAGACATCAGGAATCCACCTCTTGAAAAAACCCAAGGATTAACAACAATCCCAGCAAGATTAAGGACTAATTTTTTTTTAATTAAGTGAATATTTTATATGAAGTGGGTTTTAATTTCTGTATTTACAAAGCAATTTAAATGGGTTCCTGCTAAGCAACAGGCTGGCAGGTTGCCTTTGACAACTGGTGCCCATGGGTAGAGGTTACTCAGAACAGAACCCTGAGCAGGGTCTGCTGGGAATCGCTCTGCGGTGCTGAGCGCCACACTTCATGGCAGCAGGATAATAAATGGATAAGAGATGCTCCACATTTGGATCCTGTTTTACTTGCTTAAAATAAAGTTACTATCTGAGCTTGAAGCAAAAGCAGAGACCTGTCTTTCCAAGCAAGCTAGATTCCCAAGGAAAAGTAAGCTACAAAGAAAAGCATTATGTTCGTGATCTTTGATCATGATACTTCGGTTTCTACATCATCTATGCTTACCTGAGTCTTCCTTCTTAACAGAAAGGTGGACATGAACAGAAACACTCTGCTGAGGGTTCAGCCATTATGACACTTCTGAAGAGGTAGAAAGTTTCTTTGACTCTACATGGCGTTCTGGAAGAAGACCCATTTTGTCGGTCTGAGGTGCTAATCCTCAGACAGCTGGGCCACAGGAATCAGTTCTCAAGACGTGTCCTCTAATACTGTTCCTGCAACACCAAGCTAAAGGCCTGGTTTGACCTAGCAGCCTCTTCCAGGACAAACAGTTTGATAAAATCCATAATATCAGAAACTGTATGCCAGAAATTATCTTTCTTGCAAATCAGTGATAAACCCTCCTTCCCTTTCCCTCCCCTCACCCCAGGTTTGCTGTGTGCTCAGTTATTTGACCGAATATTTTTTCCTACACACTTCTTGTTATGGGAACAAATCAAGCAGTAGTACTGGTAGCAGCAGCAGCTTGCCATCTGCTGACACATTTTCATCTGACACTGTCCTTCGCACTACATTTCATCTTCGCATTTGTGCAGAAACATCTAACCATCCCCCCACTAGACCTAGTATGACAGTTTCAGGAATCTGCCTGGGTGCAATGTATGAAGTTCGGCAACAAGTATTCCTTCGGCAATGTCTTGGTGCACGTGTAATCAATCACACACTCTTGGGATTTGACCACATATTTTCCTGGCTGGAGAAAGCAAAAGGTCATTGAAGCTGGAGAGCCATCACTTGAGCTCAAGTGCCCAACTGTAAGATCAGAATGCTCTTGAGCTGCAGCCAAAGTGAAGTGTTTGGGAGACAAGCGGGGAGGAGGGTGCCTGATGTTTGGAGCAGTGGAATATATTCAGAATAATACAAAGCAGTGGTTCTTAGTAGTAGATTTTAATAAACAAGATCCAAGAGTTGCTGGGAGGATTCACAGACACATGCCATTCAGTTAAGGAAAAGCTTAACATTTAAGGAGTGACATTTAAACATCAGAAAAAAAAAAGAAGAAAATTTGCTGTACGTAGGCAAGAGCAAGAAGTTAAAGACACGCTCTGTGGCTTGAATGAAAAGGCAGGTGCAAAAGTCTGATCTATATGGTCTGTAGCTGGCTCACGTTGGGCTGATGAACTCTGTGCAGCTCTGCTAATGTCTCATGAGGCTGTAGTTCAGTATCCCCTTGGCACAAAATCTGACTTCTTTCTACTGTGGCATAGATACAACCTCTGAGACTGAAAAGCCCCCTTAAGGAGAATGTTATAGTGGGATTGTAACATGATAACTGAGTCACTGTTCAGCTGGGGGAATTTTAACAAGACTGTAATAAAGCTCTTACTATTGTTCCGTCTGATCTATTACAGAATCTTTTCTCCATCCAGCTTCATTTAAGCTTTTTCCTCCCTGCCCCTCCACCTCAAGTAAATCCAATCAACTAAGTAGCCATTTAGTTAAAATCCTCTCGGGGTCAGAGCCCTCAATTCCTTCAGGACTCTTACAGTCCTATCATCATTTCTTCAACTCTGTTTTTCTAGATCATTGATTTTTTTTGTTTTTAAGGGTCGTTTGAAACTGCTCCTCTGGTAGCATTTGTGTAATAGCCCGTTGTGTAGCGAGTATCGCCCAGGCCTGACACACACAGTTCCACACCAGAGCATGCCTCTGACAGGCCATTAGAGCCAGCCTCCACTGCAGAAAGAACTGCATCAATTTTGACTGCTTTATTTAATATTTTTTTTTCCCCCACCTCTGACACAGAGATTAATGCTGTAATTCTCTGAAGTCTGTTGAACAGCCTGGAGAATGTGCCTGAGTCTAGCTGCTATCTTGGAGCTGACAGTTGACTGTCACGGTAATGCAGTGGGAAGCTGGAGGGCCTGCTTAGCAGAAATCCACACAGATGTTTCTGGCACTTCAGTGTATCTTGGATCTGCACAAATATCTGACCTAAAACACGGGCTGAGGAGAAATTCTCTCAACAGCTACTGCATTTTGCTCAACCGAAAACTGCAAGGAGAAGGCACACACCACTGGAAACCAGAATCAGACCCAGCCAGGACTTGCAGTAGCTATGCAGAGAAGGCAAAAGCCAATACCAGTGGGTTGCGGAGCCTGCCATGAAAACAAGCCTCTACGAGAGGAAACTATGACCACAGATAGCAGGACACCACAAGAAGTAGGTGGCATTGCATAAAGTTGTCAACCAAGACAGGCACTTTTTCTACAGAAGTAGATGGTGGTATCTTTCCCACATCCCAGAAGAACAGGATGCTGTTTTGCTCAGGAAAGTCTCAGTGAGAACCACAGCCGGTGAAACTGCTGCGTTTGAGGCACAAGCAGAATTACGACTACTCACACTCTGGTTTTACTTCAGGATAGTCTGGCCAGTCAACACACAACAGTGCAGGACCCCTTGGTAACTGGTTACGTGTTGCCATTTAGTTAGAACTTAGGGACTGACTGCAATTCTTTTCTTGTGTTTTACAGTGGCGTTACTGTTGTGCTTGGCTACGAAATAAAAATGGGAGAAAGTGCTGTTAATAGGTCCTGGCATAAACTAATTGGAACAACGTGTTATGCAGTACTGCTTATTACATTGCACTGCTCAGTCCGATTTTCTGGTGTGGCACAAAGTACACCTGCCAAGCACCTTGTTCCAAGCAATAATCTCCTAGCATGAGAAAAAGAGTAGCCACAGCAGAATTTGGGAGGCTTTAGCACATTTGTAACTTGAAACAACTCTCTCCACTTCCGCTACACTTCTGGAGCAGCATTAAATGATGAGCTGCAGGTTGACCTTCTCTCTCAGAAAGAGTGCAAGAGATTGAAAGCCATCTATGTTAACAGAAATAGGGTTTTACCATCATAATCTAATTTCAGTGTTGCTGGAGTTGTGATGGTAGGCAACTGGAAGAGTCAGAAGGCCAATCATTAAAATACAAATAGCCTTAATGTGGTTCTTAATTTGGGATGTAAATAAAGTTGATTAATTTTCACAAACTCACACGAGGAAAAGAGTGGCTGAAACTGCTGTTTTAAAAGCCAGGGTACTATCATCCTGGCTGCCTGGCCAAGTACAGATACACTCAGAAGTATTAGGTTGCTGAAATTTACTGCCCATTACTTCGTTCCTGTCTTGAGTATACAGCATTTAAATGCAACAATGAGCTAACATCTGTATATTCCACAAAGGATAAGGCTGATAAATATTAATGAAATTTGCCTCTCATGTATCTTATGAATTTTTATGTATTCTTTCATCTAGGGGCATCATTGTACAACTTTCACATAAATGATGCAGAGATCCCATTTCAACCTTGAATTTCCACTTTGCGCACAGGCCCCCACAGAGGGAAAGCCAACGGAGCACTCACTCGGCTAACAACTCTGACTACTGAAAAGCCTCTAACCCTTGCAGAAGAGGCCCTTTGTCGTCTGTTTAAAGAACAGTGGTAAGATGAATTTTCTTTCTAAACAGATTAACTCAGCAGCAGTGAAATGAGTCCTTACTAGATTGCCTTCAGGTAGGCCCGCTGCCCCACACACTAACCATACAGCTAGCCACCATAAAAATGATGCGATAGATCAAAAATATTAAGCTACATTTCATGATATGTAAGAGGAAAGGAACTAGAAAATATCTACTGGTAAATAAGACCATCCTTGAATACACCAATACCTCTCAAATGCAAAATGTTAACTCCACTCCTGCTTTTCTGTATCTTTCCCAAAAAATTCACGTTGTAGACTCAACGTTCGTACGACTTTTTCCAAGAAAGTAGCAAAACCCGCTTTTGATAAACGCAACTCACTCCAGAACACGGTGACTGACTGAGTCCTACAGAGAGAAGCTGAAACAAAAAGCTACTGCTAAGTCTGACCAAATGCAACGTGTGGGTTGTAGTTTTTGCTCTAGACATCCACGGTTCATTCCTCACAGGACAATTTCATGAGCCAAAAAAGTATGGGTCTGGGTTTTTTTTAAGTTTCTAAGTTCTTATAATTAATAAAGAGGAAAGAAGAGAACATATACTCTATAAAATACAGAATCTCCTGACAATTTCTGCACTGTCTTCTGAAATTACAAACTGCTCTTAGCATTTCATGTGTTAAAATACACAATTTTAAAATTACTCTACATAAACATATATGCAGCTCTAAAGATTTATTCCACTGAGTATTGTTCGCTGTTTCCAATGTTGCTGTGCCATGCCAATCATGACAGTGGAATTTTTTAACCCTAGGGAGCAGGACTATAAACAATTTACTGAAAATGACCAGCACATAGGCAAACCCCATCAACAGTCTTGCAGCTAATTCTACCCAAGGTATTTTCATCTTTAATTCTTCTGAACTGAACAAAAGATACTATCACAGTCCTGGTGCAGGTACTGTAGAAATAAAAAAACCCCACTGGCATGAATTTTCAGCGATGGCCTCATCCTGAGTGTTCAAGTTCACCATACTGAGGAATTGACCTTTTTTTCCTTTTGTAATAAAGTATTGGCTGTACAGTTGACATTTGTAATCTCTCAAGAAAAAAGCTAAGAAGTAATACATTGGTATGTGTCTGCATCACTTCTGGTAATGGCTGGCTGGTATGTTGGGAAAGCAAAAGGCCTAAGAAGTCACAGATACTTGCATGCACAAGATGAAGACAAATCCAGGACTGCTCTCCCCTGTAGAAAAGATAGGGTATTTATTTTTTTCTTCCATTATCTTGCTCTCTAGGGTAACTGAGAACAGACGGGTTACTGCCAGACAGCTATTGTCTTTTTCCTACTCTCACTGATGCATGCTGCTGAACTGAACCTGTAAATATTCCTCAGTTGCCATGGAAGCTGTGGGAAGACCAATATTCCGCCAATAGACCTCAGGGATGTGATAACCAAAGGCCCTAATAATGGACTTGTTAACTGCTTTGAATGATTGAACAAGTCAGATGGAGAGAAAATACCAAACTGCCCAAACATTCTTATCTGCTGACAGTTCCCAATGCAGATACTCTAGTTAAAACTGCATCCAGATTTTCCCTGAAAACATAGTTTTGCCTGAAGGCCACTAAAATATTTCCATTTGTTTTGTTTTGATTTTTTTTTTTTAAGCTTTAGACTCCCAATTACTTAGGCACAGTGTTACCATAGATTTTTGATACGCTGATTATTCAGCTGAAAAAGGCATTTTAGAGTTGAGTTTGACTTTGAAAAGCAAACTCATTTCAGAGTTTAAAGGCCACAAACTTTATACAACCTTCATGAGGGCTGGGAAATCATCACCACAGACCCAAGACCCAATCCTACTAGCAATGAATCTGTCAGATAGCACGCAGGCTGCACAAGAGACAGCATGTTCAAAAGCTGAATATGAAAGACCTGCATTTTTGCATAAGACCAGTGTGTAACAGCTGATTTAAACATACTTACAGTATGGATAGTCCTAACATCTTTGTGTCTTCTAATGAAGAGAAAATAGATTTTTTAATATAGATCGCATACTGTCCAGTTCTTTCCTTATGCTGTTACATATTAATGAGAAAGCAGTACCAGCACTACCCTATCAGCGTAAAATTTGTGTTAGAAAGAAAAATCAAATCTACAGCATCTGAACTATTCAGTGTAACCGTAGAATACTAAATCTTACACAAAAATGGATGATGGTATTTTTCACCGCCTTATGATACAACACAGGTCTCGCTGGTAAGATCATTAAAAGGTTAAACACCAACCCCCGCCCCAGTCCTAGAAAAGTGAGGCCAATGTAATTTTATTTTGGAAGATTGTTTGTGTTTGACACCATTATACAAGTTGAAGAGTCTTTCAGGCATACGTTTATATTGAAATTCTACATAGGATTTAGCCTTAGAAACTGTGCCCAGTTCCTGCATGTGGGAAGTCAGAAAAAAATTAATATTCCCACAGTGTGTCCCTACATTGTCTAATCCAAGATGACTACTAAACTAAAATCCTAGTAAATTAAATAATGTCAGCATTATAAAACATATAATTTATATCCATTTGAGCTTACGATACCCTTTTGATTAATCACTCCTGATATATTGTACATCAATAATTAAATGTCTTCCAGAAATGTCAATGCTTATCTGAAAATAGCTTAGTTGGGAACACATTAGCCTTATAATTTAACTAATATTTATCTTTAATGCCTGAATTTATGATCCCATTTCTTACAAAGATTAGGAGTGAATTACATGTTTAAAACTCAGATCATGAACCTGCAGGAAAAAAAAAGAAAAGGTGCAGGATGCTCTGAAGACCATCTGAGGTATGTTTCAAAGGATTATATACAAAGAATTATAGGAATAACTGGAGTAAGTAAATAAAAAATAACAACATTAAAAAGAAGTCTCAATAATATTCTAGCAGCAACATCATTTATTCAGTTGCCTACAACCAGGCTGAGTAATCATTCTTGTCTTTCAAGTGGGATGTATCAGGCTAGTCATGAAGAGACACATGTTTATAAATTATCAGTTAGATCACGTCCTGCTTTGAAAACAGAATTAATTTTTTTTTAAGATGAATTTCTACTTCTTTTGAACAGCCACTGCATAGAATTGACTTTTAAAAGAATTAATCTTATAGAAGGATTAATAAAGGGATTTGGCCGTTTATAGGACTGGTATGAAGATCTACAATTACATTAAGCAGAACAGAAATACTTGAAGGCATCCTAGGGTTGGGAAGGAACTTTCCCTTAGAGCAACTTATTCCATAATTGTCCACTGTGGGAGTTCTAGCACTTTTCTCCGAGATCTAATACTCTCCACTGCTGGAGACAGAAACACTGGGACAGATATAAATTGTGTGGATCCAATTTGCGAAGACTTTTTTTAAAAAAGAGTAAAGACTTCTCTATCCACTAAATTTTTTACACGAGTTGCTCATAACTTATTTTGAGAACTCAGACCAAACAGCGACTCAGGCACTGCTGAGAAAGTTGTAGCCGTAGTGGCCTCCTGGCCACTGCCATTAGCTGAAATCACATGTCAGCCAACTCCCCATAAAGCTGTTCCATTCCACAAGGTGTTTAAAACGGACAGTACCAGTTCTAGCTGGTCTGTACCGTTTACACAGAGAGCAGATGAGGCTTTACAAACACAGTGGCTCTCCGGAGTTTCATCTTCCATGGAAAGAACACATAAATTAGCTACGTACAGAAGTATTTTTAAAAACTGGGAGAGAGGATACACCAATAGTACATGCTGAAGGGAAAGTATCTCAGAATACAAGTAATTTCCTATGCATTTATTTCTCAAGTGTATTTTTGGTTATATTAATCACCTGGAAGCAGACCCAAATTCTGCCACCCTCAATATACTTTTGGAATATTCCTTTTTTCTCCTTCCCTGCTTCTCAACCTGCTAAGAAATCTCAAGTGCAGTCAGTATTTTGTGCTGTTGTGGCTCCCGCTGAAATTCTAGGGATCAGAAAATGTCAGGACAAGGAGAGATGTAGCTAATGAAGATGGAAGTTATTATTGTCTTGTCTGTATTCTCATCATCATCAAAAAAAGAAGAAAAATCTAGAACAAGCATTTCTATTTTATAAAATAACCCAAACCAGTAAAACCACCTGAGAAATAAATACAGATATAAACAGTGCATCCCCTAGCCCTAGGGATTAAATATTCTGATGCTTGCTGGGAGAACATTGCCATTTTCTCAATTCTGAGCATGAAGTACTGCAGGCACTGAACCACTTTTATTAAAAAAAAAAAAAAAAAAAATCACACGGCATAGCTGCCATGCACAGCCCTGGTGAACACTCAGGAGAATGCAGAACTAAAGCTCATTTTTAAGAGATCCATGCAAAGAGTGTGGGTGAAATGCAGAGTGAGGGAATAGGCTTCATGAATGACTACTGAAGAACCTCACATTTAATTAACGTAGTAAGCTTAACATTAGGCGTTATTTACCTTTACGTTACTATTAGGGTAGTGTAATGCTAACACTTCAAACCTAACACTAGCATAGACCTGTTTATCAAGTAGGAACTGTGACAGATCTCACAGAGGGACAAGGATGGCCAGAGATTAGAAATTCAGTTTCAAAGACCAGGAAGATCAAATAATGGCTCTCACATTTTACATTGTTATTTCTGCACTCAGACCAAACCCAGTCAGGATCTTCACATCACTCTCCCTGATATACAGTATAGACTCTGTGCCTAACAGGAAGAGAAATGGTTGAGGAGTCTGGAAAGACAGCATAAGACATTGTTCCATAGTATAAAGAATACACAGAATTATAGGAAGGTGGAGGGTGTATTATGTATGGTTTTTGAAAAGACTTTCATGTGATGTTAGAAGGAATCTCTCATATTCCTGGAACCAATGCCTTTTTGAATGAGAAAGTATTGAGTCATGTTCCACCACTGACGTGGTTTAGAAAATCTATCCTTGACTGCGGTACATTCTCTGCCAGTGTTTATCACTATTAAATGCAGGTATTACATTTCTCTCTATTTTATCTAGCTTTCAGTTGTTAGATACATTTGTTGGCTGGATTGCAAAGCCTTCTAGTATCACGCTTTTGTTCTCTGTGCAAGTACTACTAAGCTCATAATTTAGTTCTTTCTCAACCAGTTGGAAGTCTCAGACAATTGTCCAAATAGTTTACAAATGGAGCAAAGATGAAGGCATCTGGTGTGAAGAAAACCCACCATATAGTAAGTCTAAGACAAGTCTGTAAAATACATGGCTCCCTTCCCTCCATAGTGCAAGTGGCAGATTCACAATTTAAAGAATTACTTACTGCCAGGCTGCTGAGAAATTTATGACCATTGTTTTGTCACAGCCAGGTGAGAGACCATGTATAACTCGAAGACCTGCAGAAATGTGATATTAAAGTGAATACCCACATACGAGGGAAGTTGAACCAGCCCCACCACAAAACTGATCCTCCACTGCCTAGAGATCCCTGTGCAAATGCTTGCAGACTTTTGAAAAGCTGAATACCTCTTGAGGCCTGCCCTAAGTGTGACTAATCTTATTTTGTACCAGGACTTCAAAACAACAACAAAAAAACCCAGCGGTGCTAGTCTGAGGCCTGTCTCACTCTCAACGAAACCATCAAGATCATGTGGATCAGCCTGAGCAGTGCTGAAAGTAGCAAACCTAATCCCCGATTTGGAGTGCTCAAAACCGATGAGAAGCACTTTAAACCTAAGAAAGAAAATGCTAAGCAAGTACACTTCGCACTGAATTGCATTGCCTTAACAGTTCAGAAAGACTACAAATGTACATGATATAGGATTCTGCAGGCACCTGCTCAGGAAGGGATGTTTCAAATGAGTGGTGTTCCCCGGGGCTCAGTACTGGAGCCAGGTCTGTTTAATACCTTTATCAATTATCTGTACGAGGAGATTGAGTGCACCCTCAGTAAGTTTGCAGATGACACAAAGTTGGGCTGGAGTGTTGATCTGCCTGAGGGTAGAAAGGCTCTATAGAGGGATCTGGGCAGGCTGGATTGGTGGGGGGAGGCCAGGTCTGTGTTTCAC
>NW_010250214.1:32891-48136 GCF_000690775.1 Eurypyga helias
CGGCTGAGGGAACTGGGGTTGTTTAGCCTGGAGGAGGCTCAGGAGAGACCTTATCACTCTCTACAGCTATCTGAAAGGAGGTTGTAGCAAGGTGGGCCTTGGTCTCTTTTCCCAAGTAACAAGCAAATAGGACAAGAGGAAATAGCCTCAAGTTGCACCAGGAGAGGTTTAGATTGCGTATTAGGAAAAATTTCTTCACGGAGAGGGTTATCGGGCATTGGAACGGGCTGCCCAGGGAAGTGGTGGAGTCACCATCCCTGGAGGTATTTAAGAGACCTGTGGATGTGGTGCTTAGGGACATGGTTTAGTGGTGGCTTTAACGATGTTAGGTTAATGGTTGGACTTAATGACCTTAAAGGTCTAATCCAACCTAAAAGATTCTGTGATTCTATGTAACGTTTATACTCCTCTCCTAACTTCATCTACACAGCAAAATACAGCCCCAAGGCAACTCAATTTCTTTATTCTCTTCCAAATAGGAAGTCACTAACAGTTTGGATATGATCTGACATTTGAAAGCTTGGCATTTCTCCTTGAAGTTTCAAAGGTAAAGAAAAAAATGTTTTTTTCTTTTAAGTTATGCTATTTAGCTGTCTCTTATAATGTAAGGGAACTAAGCTTCAGGAGCTGTACTGCAACTTGTTTGTGCATTTTTTTATTTGGATGAAGCATGATTTTTGTTCTAACACATAGTATTTTATATGTATCAAGGAAAGGATTTTAACATGCCCTACCCCTGAAGAGAAAAAAAAAAAAGAAATCTATATTTGATACTACCCCTTCATTCTTCTATTTCTTTTTAACCAACTATCATTCATTGTCCTCAGGGTGCTCATTAATTCTGAAGTTTAAAAGATATCCATCAGCAGTATCATAAATTCATAGATAGCTACAACTGGAATATCTCTCTCTCTAAGCATGACCTTTTCTTTTGTAGTTTAACCTCTGTGATTAGCTCACACTTTTGTGTCTTGTAGCATCTTCTATGAAAATAGCAGAATTTCTTACAGAAAGACCTTCTCTTAATATTTAACACATCCTTCCTTGTCTCTCCTCTCCAGAGAACAGAGAAAATACTGTCTAACTGACAGCACAGTAACTGTGCCTGTGAGTAACTAGTAAAACACATAACGGTGCTTATATATCGGTGAAAGTTCAGTGCCATGTCTGGATTAAGTAGGGTAGGAGAAGCTTAAAGCTTTTCAAAAACAGTCTGCAAAGTTTTAATTAACCCATTGTTCTGGTTTAAAGCCCTCAGATTGTGACCTACAAAATATAGTTACTATTTGGACCATTAATGTAGATTTTCCCCCAACTTGAAGAAAAAATGGTTTATATAGAAGACTATAAAGAGGATTAGAAGGATTCAAGCAGCCGTCTAATGAAAAAATATAAAGTATTCTGTAGTTTTGTAGACATCGGTTAAGTTTCATGAATTGGACAATTTTCTGCTCCTCTACCCCCAACTAAAACCCTGCCCCCAAGTCACAGCCCAAGCCTGTTGCAGAGAAGCTTTTTGAGTACTTGGTGCTTACCACTGCTCACTTCAGGTGAGCTCAAACTGCAACTCCAAACCATTTATCTCCAACTACCAACATCTGCCAAATTCAAGTAGGATGTGCCAAACAGTGGCATTCAACATAAGCAATCTACAAAATGCATAATCACCAACCCATTTACAGACCCATACTGTAAAATAAGTTTGCTTTTCCTGCCAGTTGAGCTACAATTTCAAATTCTTATTAGCAGTAATTACAGACAGTAGAGCAATAATGGTATAGCGTTACCGTAAACTAAAGGTGTAGCAATAGAATTACAAAAGCTACAGTAAGCATCTATGTTTTAGCAACCCTAATGGTATCTAAATAAAAGTGCAATTTCAAGTAGGGTGACTATTAAATGCCCATTCAACAGAAGCTAAGCATATGAAGGGGTGGGAGAAACAATTCCACACAGCTCATCCATGTTTCCGAATTACCAGTATGCCATTTTCCACCTCTCAGTGCTGTAAGGCTTGACTGAATACCACGGATAAAAACTGTTAAAGAACATGGAGGACTAGCTCAGGTATGGTGAAGAACTACGGAAGGCAGTGGTGTTGCTGCATAGCCAGAGCTACACAGATTTCCCTATCTTTGTGTTTACTTGCAACTTAATTTTGGAATGTTAAGTTGTATTTAAATACCCACACATGACATACACAGCTTTCCCAGCTTGAGACCTTAGGCTGAACAGCTTGCTTCAGTTCAATTATTATTCAAGCACTGTTAGCCAGCATTATCCTAGATGAAATGCAAACCAAGTGAGAAACAGATTCCCCATAAAAACCTTGCGAGCGAAAAGAAAATGAAATCAATTCTCGGCCTTTCAATTCCTTAAAGTGATAGGCAATAACAGGGTTGCCAAACCAGAGTAAACTTGAAAAGAAACATTTTGCGGCCCATGATTGAAAGAGAACATAAAAGGATGTCAGGTAGATGGATGCTTTATTGCTATTTTATATTTGAAACCAGCAAACAAGGCCATGTTGTAGCTGAAGACATGAAATTGCAACTCTTCCATCTATTTTAGGAGACCTGGCTGATATTGGTAACCTTGTTGTTGGATCATGATCACACCCCTTCATCTTTCCTATACATTGATCAGCTGTTTCCTTGGAGAGCAACCTGTCACTAACACCTCTAGAGATTTATATTTAGATGCATGTCCTTTTCTCCCCATTATATTTTTATTGCAAAGAACCTATGAATACAAGAAGTATGTTAGTAGTAAATATAGCTGCATAGCAGGGAGGAGCTGGTACCAAGTTTGTATCTCCAACAGGAGAGACTTGGCCTTTTGTCTTGTTTCCAAAGTTAGGTCATTGCAGACTGTGGTGGACTGATGCTCCCACCAGCCCGCTCAATCCCCCACAGTGAGATGCGGAAGAGAAGCAAAAGGGCAAAAGCAAGAAAAACTTGCTCTCACTTTTGAGGGTTGAGATAAAGTCAGTCTAGTAAGTGAAGAAGAGAACCCAAAACCAAGTGATACAAAGGCAATCACTCACCACCTCCCACCAGCAGATGGATGCTCAGTCAGCCTCCAAGCAACATCTACTTTGGAAAAACAACCCACACCCCTGTAACACTGCTGGATGTTACACTGTCTGCAGTATCTCTTTGCTCAGTTCCGGTCAGCTTTCCCAGCTGCCTGCCCTTGCAGACTCCTGCCCACCCCCCAGCCTACTGGCTGGGGCAGCAGAGCAAGAAACAGAGAAGGCCTTGAAGTGGTACAAACTCTGCTCAGCAATAGCCAACACACTGGGGTTTTTTTTCCGCACTGTTTTAGCCATAAATCTAAAGCACAGCACTGTATGGGCTGCTCTGAAGAAAAGTAACTCCACCCCAACCAGACCTGATACAAAGATCCATCCTGCTGCATCCTCATCTTCTGGTTGCTCTCTCTCTCAGCCCTTTCAAGTGAACAGATATCCATACAATGCTGCTGTTTTCCCAGTTCTAACTCGGATTAACCACCAGTTAAATGTTTCAAAGTTTTTTTTTCTTGAAAACCAGAGTCCTTAATATTTCAGACACATGCCTTGTTGATTTATCATGAAAAAATATTTAAATTAACAAAGAAGCAAGGAGAGAAATGTTCCTGACTGCATCAAAAAAGCAGCGTGCCAAGTTAGTCTAGAAAAAACATCTAGTACACTGCCCTGTGATTCTTCCCATTTAACTGAAGAGCCAAATACATCAATATTCTTCCAGTGCATTTCCATAATGAATTAACCAAAAAATTAATCACCTATCTGCACCAGAACTTAAAATTCAGTGAAAGGGAAACAACATATCTAAGATTTTTCCTTTTTAACCTCCTCTAGTAGAAATGGGTCAGAAACACTGACACGGAAGAAATGGGCCACGTGTGGTTTGGCAGCAGAGGCTAAGAAATGGCCAACTCTGAACTCACCCACGAACGGCAGTTCCCTTTGGCCACGGGATGGATTCTCATATATTGCAGACTGACTGCTGTCTCAAACGCCTCAGAGCTATGGCTAAACAAGGACAAAACCCCCATGGAATCCTCTGCTCCTTGAGATGACCACATGAAGAAGATTTTACCCCCTGAACAGAAACAAGCACTTTTGAACAAAAGCAAGCCTGGCTCCAGCTGCACACTTCTGGTCTTCCTCTTTGCTTATTCATAAGAGGTACGACCAGAAAATTGT
This sequence comes from Eurypyga helias, assembly GCF_000690775.1. NCBI lineage: Eukaryota > Metazoa > Chordata > Aves > Eurypygiformes > Eurypygidae > Eurypyga > Eurypyga helias. The sequence continues at coordinate 37,105 of NW_010250214.1, forward strand.
CTGACCTGAGCAATAACGGAGGTGTGAACTTACATCTGTATGCACGTGGGTAACTTGTGACCATGTCAACCTGGTTCCTTTTATCGGTGCTTCCTCAGAGCATCCAGGGTAAGACAAGACCTTCCAGTGCTGCAGAAGGGCCTTCGCAAGGATCTTAGTCTGAGAACAAATGGACTGAGCTCTACTAATGTCACAGGGCAGAATGTATTAACCATCAGTAACACAGGTGGCACAGGGAGCTGTATTGTGCTATCATACTGTAATTTGTCATGCCCTGACTCTATTCTGCTTTTTAACCTAGGGAATAATGAAAACCATTTTTTCCTTTACACAGTCTAAAATGCTGACTATTTCTAAAGACAAGATGTAGATGCCTGCTTTGACACGTGTGGGATGCAGTTCTGTGATCAGCACAAATCCCAGGAGCAGTCCACCACATATTCATGATGCCCTTCTCATGCTCGGGAACATAGCACTTAAAACCACTCCTTTCTTTTTATTAAGAAGTGCCAAGTTATCAGATGTGAAACTTCCAATTTTGTTTAACATTTTATTTTTCCCTTCTCTAGATAACTGTCAGCTCAGCATACTGGAGAACTGCTTCGCTTTCAAAGCTTAACATTTCTGACTGCCAAGTGAATATCTCTGCCGCCTGGTGACACACTCAAAGTGTTACCCATTGTTTTTACTGGGAAAAAATAATCTTCACTTTCTCTCTTTGGCATATTGCCCAACTAGTAATGTGAAAAACAAGAACAACTTCACAGAAAAAAAAGAAAAGACATGGAAAAGGATAAAATACTAAAAACTAATTAAAACCTTGAGAAAAATGGAAATGAAAATTTTAGTTTGGAAATCTTGTAAGAATTTTTAATGAAAACTCTTTTTCAGAAAGAGATAAACCTTTTTCAGAGAAGAGCTTTGATAAAGTACAAACTATCTTATATTAGCACTCACCAAAAAGAGCCTCTTTTGAAAGTTTAGGAAGCCCTAGATCAAGCTTTCAGATAATAGACTAGGAAGGAAAAAGCAAAGCATGGCTGGATATCACATTTTTTATTCCTCTCATCTAAGGCAAGCAAGGAACAGCCAGTGAGTCTCCACAATTGGATTGAGACTTGGACTGGATTTCTAACGCTAAATTGATAGGTGTTCAGATACTAGTGTGATAAGTAGGCTATAAATACACGGAGGCTGACAGCTTAAATAGTTTGCTAAAATAGACAGCTCTAAGAGCTATTCTGGATAACCGTTTATCTATCCATCCATCCAAACTCACTCTCTAAGCTGTTGGTCTGAGTTTCAGACAGGGTGTTTTAGCAGGACAGCTTGTTGAAATATAGCTATAGTAGCTATAACAAAGAGATAGATAGCTGAAACAGATATGAAACCTGAATTAAATACTTGGTAATACAGAGAGAGCTCCATGAGTCATGGAGAAGGGAAGGGGAAAAAAAAAAAAGTGAGTATGGACAACTGAAGAACAAGTTTGCACCTTACAAAAGGAATAGAAATAAAAATCCTGCTGATGGCAACTACATTTTCTCAGAGGTTTCTACTTTGGAAAGAAGGTGCCTTGAAAATCCACCTTAAAAATCATCCCAATCCAATTCTCTCAGTGGTGACTCCAGTCCAGATACATGATTCCCAACAGCAGTGTAGAGTGCACACGGGCTTATATGGACTCTACACCTGCACTGTTGCTCCAATTCAGTGACAGGGAAAATCACTATCTCTGTTATCCCCTGCTTTAAAGGTAAAACAGGTCCCTCAGATGCAAAATTATTTTTTTCCTTTTGACTGTATTTTTCTGCCGTTTGTTGTATCTCACCCTTCTTTAATATTTCCCATGTGGCTTCCTGCTTACTAATGACACGGTAGATGTGTCCAGTAAAACATTCCTGCCACAGTTAGGAAACCGAATTGCCAGAACATGGGCCATCCCTGCCCCCTTTCAGCTCTTCACAGACTCAGATCCTCACAGAGGCCTTAAAACAATTATAGCCATAACTGGATTACACCAGCTAATTGGAGTTCTGGGTCTTGAATAATTCTGTGCATTCAATAGCTACATGTTTAAGTAAATCACACGACATCCCAGCTATATAGCAGAAGATATTTAAAGGTCTTTTATATAACAAGTTGCTAGATGCCAGCTGTTTTTCTGATATTTATGGTAAATCCTGCATTGAAAGATTGCTGCCTAGAAGGCAGGAACTGACAATGACTTGAATCTACTAGCCATCTCTGTAGATCAGATGCCATTATTACCAGTGGAATCAGTATTCCATTCACATACTCCTATTTTTCTGTCTTGGAAAATGCTTTACAAGAAAAAATATGGAAATACATATATTGATAGACTATGGTTACTTAAGCTGTGTTCATCCATTTACATATATCAGCACAGCTTTTTACTGGACTGTATAGCATATGCATACACACTCTGTATTCTACCATAAAACATGCTTTTTAATGTACCTATCTTTCATCTAAATGATACAATAAAGATGTTCATTTAGTGGCTAAATACCTGTATAGTCACTGGAATTTTGCTCCTCCTTTAGCATCTCTTTATTATCTGCATCCAAAGAAGTGTGGCCAGCAGGTCGAGGGAGGGGATTCTCCCCCTGTACTCTGCTCCTGTGAGACCCCACCTGGAGTACTGCATCCAACTGTGGAACCCTCAATATCAGAAGGACATAGACCGGTAGGAGTGAGTCCAGAGGAGGCCACGAAGATGCTCAGAGGGCTGGAGCACCTCTGCTATGGGGACACGCTGAGAGAGTTGGGCTTGGTCAGCCTGGAGAAGAGAAGGCTCTGGGGAGACCTTATTGCAGCCTTCCAGTACCTGAAGGGGCTACAAGGGTGCTGGGGGGGACTTTTTACAAGGGCCTGTAGCCACAGGACAAGGGGTAATGGGTTTAAATTGAAAGCAGGGAGGTTTAGATTAGATATCAGGAAGAAGTTCTTCCTGGAGAGGGAGATGAGGCACTGGAACAAGTTGCCCAGAGAAGCTGTGGATGCCTCATCCCTGGAAGTGTTCAAGGCCAGGCTGGATGAGGCTTTGAGCAACCTGGTCTAGTGGAGGTTGTTCTTGCCCATAACAGGGGGGTTGGAACTAGATGGTCTTTAAGCTATTGTTAATTGGAGATGACACATCAAGCAAAATGGAGGTTTTAAATTAGAAAAAGTCCAATTAAAAATTTTGTCATATCTTTTGACATGCCAAGTTGCACCACAATTCATTGTCTTCAATATCTTGATCACCCATATGAATGAAATGGAAATATGGAGGTGCTGACCAAATTAACATCTTAGTGAGAGGTCAAAATTTTGGAATTAACCATTGTAGCTAGTTAAAATTAAAAAAAAAGAAAAAAATAATTATCTGATCACCATCCAGGCACAACAGAAAGATCCATGCATTAACACAGCCCAACATAAAAAAGACCTAATGTGGTACGTACATAGTTCACAGTGGGTTAATGTGTTTTTTTCAGTTCTTGGCTAAGGATTCTAATTAGAGAATCTTGAGATAGCAATGTATGTGTGCTTAGACATAAATGGCAACCATGATACATAAAAATGTTTAAAATACAGAGTGAACAATACAGCGTTCAGTTCGTATTTGTTAAAAAGGAATCTTGCAACATTAAAGAAATACAAATCACAGAAATCAACCTCTTGAAGACAGCAAATCATTACAGGGTGCTAAAGATGGTTTAGTGTATTAGCCCACCCTTAGAACTACTTGAACATAATTCACTTCAATAACTATTCTCTTCTCCACTTTCTAGTATAAACAACATTGCAGATCAGTTCAAGCCAAGTCTTTTTCTGGGAGTATTGTTCTGCCAATACCCACTAAGGGCATATCTTGAGAGGAGGAGTGAGTCACAGATATGTTGTACAATCTGCTCACAAATCCTGCAATCTGTGGTTTAATCTAAGGTTGTGTTCTGCATGCAACAGTGAAAGGCCAAAGCTACAGGTTAGATGCAGCTTTTAACACATCATAAGATCAATATTGTCTACCTGGAGGCAATGGAATTTCCAAAACCAGAAGTATTTAACTTGTTTCTCTGTCCTCCCCAGTGGCTCCTGTTCAGCATCTTTAATTTTGCCTTCAGGTTATCAAAAACTTGGTGTTTCAGGTCTATTGCTCTAGGGTACTGCATTGCTCACATCACTATCCCTCTGCATTGTCTTCATGTTCAAGTACCCTTAAGAATTCTACTGCTCCTGCCTTGACTGCTCTCCTCTGGCAACATGCCACTTCCCATCTTTCCTTCTTTTTTTGTAATTCTAGACTTTGATGTACTTTTCATAAATATTTTCTTTGTGCTTCATATTCTTACTGTCCCTCAGGTACGAGGTGCCTTTCCTAAGTTTTACTGTAGGACCAAGGACTTCTCTTCCTGCAAGACCCACTCCATCATGCCAACATATGGCTGTAAGGTGAAGGAGATGGCTAGCACTGAGATGAAACCTCACTTCTATGTTTTAGGTGACATATATAAACGGTTAAACAAGGTACAAGGCATCCAAGAGCCTGAAATTGATAAGGCTATGCATATTTGGGTAAAGGGTGTGATGAACATGGGTGGAAAGAAAATGGTTTTTCTGAAAGGGAAGCTGTCCCCTGAGCTGGACTTCACTCAACTGCAAAAGCCTGAAACTTGTCACCTGTGGAGAAGACATCTACATAAAGGGTTGTGGAACGGCATTATAAAACAAGCTGTAGTTCCTTTAAGAGACATCTGCAGCTACTACTCTTCGTCTAGAAAGTGGACTTTCTACAAAAATATTTATCAGGGAACTGCAAGCTGGAAAGCTTTAATCAGTCTCTGCATATTCCATAAATTAGAGATAGAAGGGCATTTTATGTCAATCTTTCATTCTCTAGCCACTGGTAGATTATTCCCTATTACACACTCTTGAGCTCTTTGTCCACTTCAGTTTAAAATGACTCATGTGCTTGGACTTCTACCACTTCCCTTGGGAGACTTATCTATGCCACAGTCTAATAGATCTCACTGTCAGGAAATGGCCTCCATTTGCCTTTGCTCAATCTTATCCCATTACTCCTAGTTATGGTAGTTTTTTCCTGTTGTGCTCCAAAACACCCTTATAATGGCTCTTACCCCAGAATCAGAGTGAAATAACAGCCATAAATGGAAACTTCTCACCTTCCATTAAGTGCTCCCATGTCCCCTTGCTCCTGCAGCCTGGCACAACATCCAGGGAGAGACAGGAGCAGTTGCAGCAAGCAGTACCTGGACTAATGCCACCTGAGACAGGCCACTGCACGAGGCTCAGCCGTAATTATGGCACAAAGAGGCAGAGAGAACAGTGCAGGATAAAAACGGTGTCAGCAGGCAGGGACACTTCCTTTAACCCAGGCAGTCTTTAAGTTACATGCTCAATTTTGTAAATAGCCCAATTTCGTAAATGGGCATTAATCATCTTAGTGAAACGTCTCATAAACGTCAGTGCTCCCGCGTGGTGTGCCTGCTTGCCTCGCTCCTCCCTTCTCATCTTTTTGCTGAACTGCAGCCAAACATTATACTGCAAACTGTATGACTAAACTTTCACTATTTTATGAGCTCCTGTGAGACTGAATCCAAATTCCAGCACCACTCGCTTTTCAGCATGGTAAAAGCAAAGGTGTGCTTCCCTTAACGTAGCTTCCCAGTTTTACATGGCAGAGATACATGTTTGTGTTAATTAATGATCATACTTAGATTTAAAGACATTTAATCTCTTCTTGGTCTTGAACAGTAATGACAGCAACAGTAATGCAGAGACAATGGCTCCTAGCGCATAGAAAGCCCCAAAAACAGTGGAGAACAGCGCAAGAACGTTGCCAGATGAGGAAAAGTGTTCTCTAACAGATTTCATCATCATGTGAGATGAAGATACAGTGTCACTCAGGTAGCAAAGATGTGAGAAGTTGGCATCGGCCAATCCAGAATTCAACTACCAGTTCATGTTTTCACCTAGACTGATTATAGGCAGCAAACTAAAAATAAATGATTTTATTTATGCCACAAAGAGAAACTACCAAAGGAAACTCTACACAGATTTCACAAGAAATCCAGACACACACAACTCCAATTCCTTTGCTTTTTGTCTAGTTCAAGACAGCTTCAGTCAATTCTGCTGCTCATCTCTTTCCTTCACTACATTCCTTTGAAGTGTTTGCTGAGATTTTCTTGCTCTGAAGCTTGGTTTTTGTCAAGGGTATTTTTTGAGAGTTTTTGTTTGTTTTGATTATGCCCTACCATGGCCTGTTTTGATTTTTCTGCAAGTTTCCCTGAATACTCAATCTGTATATTATAATCTGGGGATTGACAGAGTAAAAGAAAACATAAATATCGGTGCTGAGTAGTCTGTAACACATTATGCCCTTTTTACAGACCTGTCTTTTATTAACTCCTGCATGACTTTGCTGCTTCATGTAAGAAAAATGAAGTAGCCAAGGGAGAGCTACTAGAAAATATATCTTCAAGTTGTAGTTTAGCCCTCAATAAAAATTATCAAAGCAAACAACATATGAAAGGGCTCGCTCTCTCATACACAAAGAAATGCACTTTCTTTTGAACTAATTTATTTCCCGTCCACTGGAAGGTGAACAAAGTCTTAAAGTTGCAGAACAGATGCCAAGTTTTTATGCATAAAAAGGCCTCAAAGTCTTTAAAGAAAAAAATGACCAAAAAAAGCACCTAAAACACATAAAGAAATAATAGCAGAAATGGTGCAGGCCAAGATGACTTGCACTTGGAATGCTGTGCAGGCAAAGAAATGCAATACTCCCACACTGCATGTTCTTGAATATTTTCTTAGCTATGTTAAAGAGAAAATCTAAAAAAAGTAAAAGTGTTCTCTGCTCTTTCTTAGTCTATTTCATGGAAAATGAAGAGCAAACGCAGATGAAGGTAGACAACAAGTAGTCCAAAAGAAATTATTAACATAGAGCCACACAAAATCCCACCATAATCTCTCCTAAAAAGCGGCACAAACAACTGGAAAGATGAGTAATTCAGCTCCTTATTAAGATGAGATGTTTTATTCCGGTGTATTTCACGTCATGGTGGTATTCATCGACAGTCTGAAGGCCTGAAACATCACACAGTCCCTTCTACTCCATGCCTCAGAAAACCCTTAGTTTTCCTGCATAGAGAGGTGACCCTTGTTCTTAGCCAAATCCAACCACTAAACTGCCAATATTTTCACTTGGCATAAGGTCAGGCCAGTAAAATTTGACAAGCAAATCCTGTTGTTGTATTAGAAAAAAAGATGCAGCGTGACTGCTTTACGTCTTGGCTCCTTCGGTGAGTGCGTGTGGAGGGCACAGCTTCACAACTGCTCTCCCCTCATTTTCATTCCTTTCCAGTCCTGCAGGCTGGAAAAATGACGATGTCATTTGGGCACCCTGTTCTGCTTCTCTGAAGAACCTGGTAAGGAATAACTACAATCCTGATCATCCACGTATTTTAAATGGCTGTAAACACTTTTGATCTATACAAAATGTACTTCAGGTACCATTGCCTTGCTTCTCTTTGATCATCACGCCACAGAAATTTGGGGTTACCCAAGATCCATGCCTGGTCTCCCAAGGCAGGATTAGGATGCAGGGTGGGATCTGCACTTATGCTGAGGCTGTGCTACTGCAGAACGTGAAGCCATTAAATTAGTGGCTAACTACTGCTTTGAGGATTTGATGACTTGATGCGTGAATTGTCTGTCACACTCTTCACCCACGATTTGCAAACTGGCTGTCTGTTTTTGACAAGAAAAACTGGGAGTGTAGTCCAAGCTGACAGGAGAAATGTATTTTTCTTTTTTCTTTTTTTAAAGCATCATTTTTTACATTTAGTTGATATGTATAAATAAACATGAGGAGAGCGTTGCGGTAGACTTCGTTATTAGTCTAGTGGAAAGTACGGTATTGCAAATGTAGACTCCTATGGGGAGATTGCTCCTGACTGGCCAGCAAACCCAATCAAAACATGACTTTTGCTTCAGCTTAACCATATTATACACTTTATCACCCAGTGTCCTGTGTAATAAACGTTACTGAAAAGACTAATTTAGGATCTGAATTTATTTTAATTAGTCTTCGTAATACTGCAGCAGATGTTAGCCTGTATAAAAGCAAACCTGCACTTGTGAAGAATCTCAATGAGAAGGGCCCCAACATTTGATATTCTCAGGCACGCTGCCTCAGATCGCAACGACAGACAGGAGGGGAGAAAGCGAACTAAAGAACCAACAGAAACTGGGAGGGTGACGAGAAAAGGTGGCAGAGATTCATTTTGTTATAAACATGTCCTGTTATCAGTCACAGCACTGTAAGGGTGAGGCTGCAGAGCACCATTAATAACTGACAGTTGTTGTTAACTACCAGGGAACACCAGATAACCTTCCTGAGAATATCTATACCCCCATCTTGGGCAGCAAAGTAATGAGTCCCAGTGGAAAGAAAGCACTGGCCGTCTTTGTTGTAGCTATTGATCTCCTGATGTGATTTAGATAAGGGAGGAAGAGATAATGGCATTGATTATTCTATTTAGGAGCCAGACCAAGACTAAACTCAAGTATAATACATAAAGAGGAAAAATCCACACTCAATCACTCCTTGTCTGTTCTTTGCAGTTCAAGGCAATGCTAGGTGGTCACGGCAACAGACACACACATCTTAATAAATGTGTGGGGGTTGGTTTCTGGGGCAATTTGATGTAAACAAATATATCATGAGGGTTTTGTTTCTTTTTCGTTATTTTAATGAGCACACATTGTTTTCATAAAGCAAAACGCAGACAGAATAGCTTGTTTTCCTGCCAAGGAGGTTGACAGAAGTCAACAACGGAGATCTCAGGCTGACAGCAGGACATGCATAGCTAATTTTACTTTATGCTTCTCTCCCCTGTTGTGAAGGGTAGTCAGATCAGGTCAGGTAGCTTACAGGGAAGAATCTTAAAAAAGACAAAGAATGCTTATGCCCATCCACAGCAAGATGTAATTATTCTGACAAGTCTTAACTGCAGGTCACCTGGAGACATGGATTAGAGCCTCAGGCCTTGCCTTGGAGTTAAAAAGAATCCCTGTTGCATTTAAGAGCAGACACCAGTGAGATCTTGCAATACCTTAAAAAACATTTGGGGAGGAGTGTGAAGAACAGAAGAGAAATCCAATGAAAAACTGTTTCCAATCTTCTTAAAACTGCTGAACTTAAACTGCCTCTGAATATGTTAACAGGTTACAGAAGCCACTGTTCTATCAAGGGAACCCAGTGAGGGGCAGGATGTATTGACAGCCATCCTCTGTTTTTTATTCTCTTGCATACTCTCCCATGTTCTTTGGAATAGTAGCCTAGACCTGATGCTTTGTAAAATATAAAAGGAAAAACAGATAAATAAAGTATAAGTAAATACATAAAATAAAAGCCTGTGTTCATTTCTTAGATGCCACCATAAAGTTTCTGCCGGTGATGAATACTACTTTCCCCTTTTTCTGTCCCTGCCCGTGACGTGTCACAGAGCTGCAATTCACATCAAGCAGAACTGGCCTGAAGATTTTGCAGGGATGTACAATTCATCTTTTAAAAATGAACTTTTAAAAAGCCACTTACTTAATAGTCTACATACTGTGGGGGTTTTTTGTGTGTATGGTTTTGGTTTTGTTTTGATTTTTGTTTGGTTGGTTTTTTATGGTTTGGGTTTCTTGAACACAAGTCTGTTTACAGAAAGTGTGCCTGGCTTCCTTATAGGTTTCCCTGGGCTGTGTGGGGACAAAGATGCACAGCTTCCTGCACCTACTATCGTAAATTGACATTTTTACAGAGAAGATAAAGAGTGGAATTGAAGCATCCAAGTCCAATTGGGATTGATGCAAATTTTAGGTTCAAACTGAAGTTTCCTAAGAACTAGAAACTTTGTTTTTTTCTGACATTTTTAGAGCAAGCCTCTAAGATCTGATTTCTTAAGACTGCAGAAAATCATAAAGTACTCCTACATCCTTCTGTATTGCACTACTGCTGACCTCTGCAACCAACAAGTGAATGACATGCAGCTCAGAGAGAGACCACAGGCATCACTACTGAGAGCTCTCCAGACCTCCTCTTTCCTGTGTCAACACAGTTGCTGGAAGACACAGCCCACCAAGTATAACTGGTTGCACAGAGCACTGCACCACCAGTGCGAATCCATATGGCAGGTCTTTGGATCACTATATGCAGTAAGAGAGCAGAAGTAGTGAGCACAACCACCTCGGAAGCACAGGCAGAAGCACAAACCGCAATGCTAAAACCAGTCCTTGAAGGATTAATTGGTGCATACCTACTTCAAACATGAACTTCAGAGCAGTCTGTGTGGGTCGAGTTGGTTTATGGGAAAAAAATCCCTCTAAATCAATTGCCCATATATCACAGCAGAAATACTGACATTGTCTGAAGGTAAAAAAAGCACAGGTTTTCCCTTTCAAAAGGAAATTGATTGAGCCATGCAGGAAGGATGGATTTACTCATTTCCTTAACACAGAAAATAGGATCAGTTGTGTTAGTGTTTGAAATAATTGTACATTTTCCTGGACTCCAGGGGTTGTGCCAAAGAATACCAGAAGATTTAATGGCACGGGGAGAAATGCCTGGCATGAAAAAAATACAACTTGGAAGAAAATACACATAATTATTGGCATGAAAACTTGTTCTTCCTGTGTACAGCCATAAAATAACATGGCCAAAAAATGACTTTGAAAAGTGCATCCAGGATTTAGACACAGGCTGAGGTTGTCCCAAAATCAGAAGTCACATTCTATAGTTCTTGTGAAAGACCATTAGGATAAGGCAAAATCCCAGGCATAAGACACACCAAAATTTATTAGGACTATGAATATCTGAAACTAAATATTTTTAGTTCTGAATAAGATGAAACCCTAATTTCAAAGCATCTCTAGAGTAGCACTGCAACATCTGTATAGGTCCAAGCAACTCAAAACTCATCTGCCAAATCACAGAATGGTTTGGGTT
>NW_010250215.1:0-608 GCF_000690775.1 Eurypyga helias
ACACATTAATACACTTGAACCATCACCAATCAGCATAGGTGTGCTCTGTCTCTCTCTCCCCACTTCACTCACACACTCTTTTATCTCTCGCTCTCCAGTCACTGACAGCCCATTTTATTGTCAATCTCTGTCTCCTTCCCAGGAATTCAAGATCACACAACCAGCAGCTTCAGTGGAGAAAAACTATTTTGCTGGCAACTCTTTTTAAAGCACCATCATTTCAAATCAGTGCGCTCTTAAACTGTTGACAGGAGCTTTGACAACAAGACAGGATGCCTCATAAAGGTGAGTCTGCTCATTTCTTCTCCCAACTTCTCCCTCCTTGCATTTTAATATTTAGGCAGGGCTCTCGCTCTCTCCTCCTCTCTTTCTCTCTCTCTCGCTCTCATATTCCCATTTGCATTCCGGAGAGCTTCCCAGGGAACTTTCCAGCCCAGGAGCTCACAAACTTTCCGCCTTTCACATAAGCCCGTGTCCTCTGGAAAAGCTAAAGCATCTGACTGGGAAACCAATGCCAACACGAGCAGCAGTAATTCCCACGCAGCCTTTGCCGGGCAGGGAGACCACAAGCGCCGGTGCCTGTGTCGCCGAGGCTGTCGCTGCCCCCC
>NW_010250216.1:0-505 GCF_000690775.1 Eurypyga helias
CGTGGTGGCCGGGCCCTGCCCCCCACGGGGCATGTGGAGCCGGAGCGGAGCAGTGACCGGGCCCTGCCCCCAGCGCGGCGCGTGGAGCCGGAGCGGCGTGGCAGCGGCCAGGCAATGTTCCCCGCGGAGAGGGCAGAAATACCGCCGCTGCCGGAGCCCGTCTTTGGCGCTTCCCGCCTCTCCGCCGGCCCGAGATGTGGATCCAGCACCTCCGCGAACTCCGCGCTCGCCAGCGAATGATCCGGAGCCGCTAACCAGCGAGTGATCCGGCGCGGCTCTCGCGACGGCTGAGGGAGGCTGCGGCCAAGTTGCCGGACTGGGGGACCCCACGGTGCGTGACGACGCAGGACAGTGATGACGCCGGCGACAGTGACGGACAGTGGCGTCTCCGGTTCCTTCTGCCTCGACCCGGCGGCGAAGCGGCGCTCGGAGGTAACCGGGCAGCGGGAAAGGGCGGCCGGTAAAGCGCGTCCGCACCGCGGCGGTGTCGCGGGGTTGTTCACAC
>NW_010250217.1:0-3715 GCF_000690775.1 Eurypyga helias
TCTCCGCTCGGGTCCCGCCGTCCCGGCGCTCTGCCGCTCAGCTCAGCGCCTCGCGTCCCTGCACGCGTGTGGGACATCCAGTGACCCGGCGACCGCGGAGCAGAGAGACACAGCAGTTCGGCTGAAATTAAATCCGGAAAAGGGATGGGGGGGCGGGGGGGAAACCTCAACGAGTCATGTCCAGTTCACTGTGGCTAGCGACTAGTTGGTGGAAACGCTTCATCTGGGAAGCATGCTACGAAAAAACAACGAGCACACTTTATACATCTCTCAACTCTTTCTAAATAATTAAGTATTCAAAAGGGGTTGCCAAGAAATTTAAATCTGTGATTAGACACAAGTTTGCATGACCGGAAATTACACCCCAAGCAAATACGGCTCAGTGTCTCAGTCCGTTCGTAGAAGCACAATTGTTACCTTTGTAATTTCTCCTTTTTTTCCTTTTCCCCCCTTTTTTTTTGTTTTGTTGTTGTTTGTTTTCCTTTCTATAGCCCATCAAAATACTCCAGGGACTTATCATTCTGCATCCCTTCTCCTGACCGTAACTGCCCCCCAGGTACAATCTTTGTCGTGACTGAGATGTCCGGAACCCAGCCAGGTGCTCTCCAGAGCAGCCGACACCATTCCGCAGCAGAGGGACCAAGTACCGGGCACGTCCCGGTTCCGTGAACACCGGAGGGGACAAAAGTAACGTCGTTTACCTTATTAAAATCTGTGATTCTTGATGAACTTGTATTTGGTCTCAGGAAGGAGACAGATATGCTTTCCGAGGACAAAGTCCTTGAACGAATCATGCAGCTACAATAAAAATCTAAGTATACAAGAAAGCTGGGATTCCACACACGTAATCCGAAATACTCTGGTTTAGAACTGAGGAATAACACAGCATTCGTTCATTTCCTAGAATACTCAAGCCAGTATTAAACTGTAAAACTGTTTTGTAAAAAAATTAAGTTTCGGCCCCTAAGACTATGACATTGTAACTAAATGGGTAAATGAAAAATATTTTAGTTACAGCTAAGGCCTCTCAATATATTTCAGGGATAATGAATGGATCCTTAAATCGATACCATAAAATATACAGAATTTATAAATAATTAAGACATTTATCTTCATGGTAGAGAATAAAGTTATTGTATGTAGTTTAGATATGAAAATGAAATTCCTGTGTAAAACTGGTACCATTTTTATCATTTGTAGAGCTCAGTAGCACTGCTTATTAATAATAGATTAAGCAGTTGTAGCCAGCTATATAAATTGGCAGTTGATTGCAAAGGGACCTAAAATTGCAATAGCACAGCATAGCAGTTAATGCAAAAAATGTCCCTTTCATTTATAAAACAACAAAAATCTGCACCTTAAATTGCTGCACTCAGCTTGTAGCTGTTGTAAGGAAAAAATGAAAGCAATATGATGAAATTAAAGCGATGTGGTAGTGGCATTTACCAGCAGATAGGCGTACAAATAGAAGTCGGTTCCAACACTTCCTTCTCATCGAAAATTAAAGCAAAATATTCACTAGTTTTACATGATGGATTCTGAATCACTCGATCTGAGGAAGTCAAGAGGCATACCCAGTATTTCAGTGTTGTACTGTGAGCTACTTCACACAGTACAAACGAGTAATATACCTTTGAAAGATTTCCACACCGCGAACTGCTAATGAGTCGCTTCTCAGAAGCAAGCTGCTTTTCTAGGGCCTTAAACAGGAATTCCTTTCTATCAACTTAGTTGTATGCAAATTAGGTTTAAAAAAAAAAAGGACCTGGACGGGGAATTGAGGGTAATGAAACCTTGCAAAGTACAACATAAATGAAATGCAAGGGTAAACATACTTTTGTGCGTGTTACAGTCGCCACTTCATGCTTAACACTGAGAAGGCTTACTAGAAAACATCTGCTTCCATAAAAGCTAAAGTCAACTTGGCAAAAGCAAGTGACAAACAGCCAGTTTCCATTTAAAATGCCTAAAACCAGTAACAAAATAAAGAGAATGTGGAGACTCTGGAAATGCCCGCTTTAATAAAACTAACATACAGCTAACATTTTTAGCGATTCAGTTCCTTCGGTGTTTGGATAGTATAAGCATTCTTCTAATCATGCACAATTAGAAATACTAGAAAACTCCAACAGATCTAGGAGCCACTTATCTTAGAACACCTTGACTAACAGGAAAAAAAGAGGCATTATAACATTTTTCTGTAGTGTGAAAAAGGTGTACATAGAAAAATAGTGAATAGTGCATGACTAAGCACATGAAATAAGAAAAATGTACAGGTCAACTCATTTATAGTAATTCAACCTTCATCTTCTGATTTACTTACTGTAAAAAATCTATTATAGCCACAATTTGGTAGTGAACTGTAGCCATCTACTGGAATGAACAGATAAAGCAAATGTTTAAGACAATGTTCCTTCCCAGGAATCTAGCTTTGCATGCTCGCTAGTATACGCCGGAAAAAATGAACGGTATGAGATGCTATCAATACTGGAAAAGGACCATCTCTCTGAGCCAGCCCAGGCTAAACAATGTCAAAAACACACTCATTCATTTGGCAAGAACGTTAAAGAATAATAAAAAAGCAATATTTTTTACAGTAGCAATGCATACACTGGTTGCTACAAACGGTGAAATTTCACCTTATGATCACTGTATTTACATTTTCAAAAGCACAGAATAGCAAGTGTTTCAAGTGAAACTAAATAGTAGTTACTGAATATTTATTTTAAGGCAAAGCAAATGAAATAATTTCAGCACTTTATGAATTTAGGGCAGTGTATTTCATTAATCTCCATCGACATGTAACATAGTACTAATAAGCTTAACTTTCCTTTATTTTCAAGACAAAAAAATGAAAGATCAACCCATGCCAAAGTGTGCTGCTGCTCTGAAACATGACAGCGTATCCCAGCACTCAGGGCAATATTCCGAGTACAGTGACTCTCGTTGCATCCAACTGCCATGAGGTAAGGAAACGTGGTAATATTCCTGGAGGAATTAATTCAGCCTAAATTAGCTTTCAAGTACATCTCCTAAGACATCTCAAATTCTACCAGGAAGGGACTGAATGTTGAAGGGATAGGAGGGACCTGCAGACACATCCAAACCCGTTACGGAGGAGAAAAAACCTGCAGAAAGAGATGATGCCTTTTACTAGACTAGCTGATACTACTGGAAGAGTGAGCAAGCTCTCAGACTCAGAGGAAGGGACTGAGCTGGAAAGTACATCTGCTTCTTCCGGAGGTAGGTTCATCTACAAGCATCGCTTCCGTATAGCTCCAGAGCCATCGTCATGGCCGCAATAACCTGCCTACTAACAGGCTGTCTCAGAAAGGACCCTACCAGCAGCGCAGTGCCGAAGGACAGCAGTTCGGTCACAGGCTGCAGGTATCAAGCTATGTCATCCAATGTAGAGATGCTAATAAAATCATTGAATGGGGAAAGGGGAAACCAGCCACAGTAGGATCGTGTTGTTCCACTCTTAATGCAGGTTTTGGCCAATTTCATTTCTGTTATGAGGGGCTGGACTACCATCACACGTTCCCCTCTGTCCTCCAGGCGTTTTGGGCAACATCAGAGTCTCTTCCAAACATCTCAGGTGTCCTAAGGCACTCGATTCATGTTATTCATAAATGCAGCAGAAACCTGCTGGTGCATTTGGGCACTAAAACGGACACAGGAGATTTCTCGACATTTAATAGAATCATAGAATCAT
>NW_010250218.1:0-15914 GCF_000690775.1 Eurypyga helias
CGGAGTTAAACCACGACACCTTTTTACTAAGGAAATCATAAATTCTTCATGAATGCAGCTGAAATTTGTAGTAGCCTCAAACTAGTCTCACAGACTTGGGCTGCCCAAACTCTCGTGGAAAAAACACGATGTTTACAGTGGGGAGGCAGCCTGGAGAGACCATCAGCACTGGCTCACACCACTACAGGTCTCCCCTGGTCCCTTTTCCAGATCTACCTAGCTCCAAAAGCTTCTTGACGCAGTCTGTCCTCTGGTACGTGCAAGCCACATAGAGCGGGGTCCCGTGCTGCAGGTCTTCTTGGTCAATGTCAACCTCATGGGCCAGAAGAACCTCCATGCACTCCCTGTGACCTGTGGGGTAAAGAAGAGCCATCACTGAAGTGCTGCAGAGCAGAATACACCCAAGTACAACCAATGGGGCACAAGAGCTGTGAAAAAGCCCAGCCTATTTATCCATGCCAGCACAGACAGGGTTTTTTGAAAATATTTTAAGGTCAATAAAAGATGTATTCCTCATTTAGCTTCAAGCACAGCCTGAACATTACCTCTCTTGACCGCTTCATGAATGGGAGAAGCAAGGTGGTTCCTGAGCTGTGCCTTGGCTCCAAATTCGAGCAGCATGTTGACGCAGGCCACGCTGCCACTGCAGCAGGCGTTAAACAGAGGGGTGATCCCATCAATGGTGACTGCGTTGACCTGAAACAGCAGGACATGCTCAGGATAATCCGATTTAAGAGGAAGGCCCTTGCCATGTGCCTCCTGCACACCAGAAATGCACCAGAAAAAAAACGCTTGTCTTTCTTAATTTCAGGATTGATTTTGTCGACAATTTTCAGATTTATATGTTATGGCACAACATATGTAACATAGACCACTCCTCTGAGGTCTGCCTTCTTTCCCAGATAACTAGTGCCATAAGGCAGTGACACTGCCTGCTATGAATGCTCCTCCTAGAGTTGTTCAGAAAATGCAGATTTTAAGGATTTTAGGGTGGTGATTTTTTTTTTTTTTTTTAATCTGGAGAACTTTAGTATCTTCATGACCATCTAGTTTGCACCACCCCAAAGCCAGAATACACTCAGATGAAAACTTTTTTTTTTTTAATGAAAACATTTACTTCATGTTTAATTCTTTCACCTGAAAACACACTTCCAGAACTTAAATTTTCAAGGAAACGTTGCCTTAATCCCAACCAGAAAAGGAGTTTTTGAGAGAGTTTGTGTTCGTCTGTAGGTGTGTGTAAGAGACAAAGAATTTCCTTCCTCAGCCCGGACACAGAGACCTGGCAAGCAGCACCGTCTGTCATGCTCCACGGGGCAGCCCAGTCCCTGGCATGTGCTGTGCACAGCCCTGTAGGACCTGTGTTTAACTACGTAGCAAGCCCTCAGGGGCAATTTATACAACAAATCTTTAAATCTGCGGCACACTGGAGAAGAGCAATGGATTATGCAAGTATGTGGCAATTTGTGTGCTTTCCAAATCTGGGAGAAGAGGATAGAGACGGGAGAGGAAGGTCTGGAAAAGTCCTGGGCTACCGTGGAAGTTGGACTTTGCTGTCAGTGCCAGCAAAGGAGCTGCACTGCAAGGGGGCTGAAGCACCAGGGCAGAAACATTTTAGCTTGCAGAATTTATCTAGCAAGCTTTGGTTTGCCTTTAAAACAGAGAAAGGAAGTGATGTTTAAGAACCTATTAATTTATTCTGGGTAATTCATCAGTGGATTGTCTGCAGTTGATACCTTCCTAGATATCATTCGTCCTTGTGCATTTCAACTTATGACTTGGTTTTGATGTCATATGAGTTAATCTTTTTCTTACAAGGTGTTTTTCTCACAATTACAAACCAGTCATTGCCATTTCCAGTGTTTCAGTCCTTGCCATCTTCGGCAAGCTCCAACCATGCAGCAGCCAGCGTGAGGCTGGGCTTCTCCACGTGAAGCTGCACTTATAGATGAGGCAGGTACACTGGAGGAGGCAGCCCCTGCTCCTCTTCATGGATAACCACTGTGGGGAACAGAGCTGGCTGGAAAATAATCATGGCAGGGTGGGCAAGCTAGCATGTTATGGGGAGATATCAGGTACCACAGCATGGGGGACAACAGTCTGCTCAGCTTTTGGGGCCCAAAACGTAGCTTGCTCTTCCTGAAATTGCAGGGGTTCAACCAACACTCTGTTTCAACAGCATTGTCACTATACATCCTGTCCTCTTCTCAATCTTCCTCCCCTTCTGGTAACTGCTGAGCTAAATTATACCTGATCCTACATAGCTTCTAAATTATCATGGGGGTGAAAAAAAAAAAAACAAACCCAACCAAAACACAAACCAAACAAACCCCAACCAACCAACAAAAAAGGAAACAAACCAAAAGCAAACCAACCAACCAAAAAACCAAACGCACACACAAAAATCCTCAAACAAAAAAAAAAAAAAAACCAACAAAAAACACCCCACAGATATGCTTAGGGGGTATCTGTATTTCAGACAGGTTACATGTTGCAGTCCTGCAGCCCAGCACTGCCCCCAACCTCCTCCCAGGTCTCATCAGGCAGATGTGGCTGGAGCTGCTGGAGGCACTGGGGGTCTATCAGCATCATTTCACATCAGGACCAGCAGTTCAGGCAAGCTGATAATCAAGGGTAAGCAAGGAGATAGATGAAGAAGAAAAATTACTTCCTGGGTTTCCCTCTCCACTGAGCATTGATTAAACTGGTAAAAGAGGAAAGAATGGTAAGATAGCTGTTGTGGAACAAATGGTTTGGTAAAAAAAAGAAATAAAGAGGAGAGTAATAAAGGAGAGCAGCAGAATGGCACATTTTCGCTCAGAAGTTACACAACTGACTGTTGACTTTGTTTACGAACAAAGAGTGAGGGAAAATCAAAAAATAAAAAACATGACAGCTACATATTATCCGGAATAGGCTGATTTCTTAGGAAAGCAACAGGCAGTTCAGAGATGATTCTCTGAGTTATAAGAAGGCAGTGCCATTAATATACCAAAATCAAGTAAAACTGTGCAGAAAGGGGTTTTCCTTTCATCTTGCTCAGGGATTGAAATTTCGTATAAATCCATCACCCACAGAAACAAAGCACTGTTGTATTTTTCCCCATTTCTGCCTGAGATGGTCCTGTCCATCTGCAGCCTGGCCCTGCCCTGCAGGCAGCCTGTCCTACATCCCGGCTGATGCAGGGAGCATCCAACGTCCTTGGGACTCACCTGAGCGCCGTTCTCCAGCAGCACCTTCGCGCAGGCAACGTGGCCACCCAGGCATGCCTCATGGAGAGCTGACACACGGTCCGTCGTCACCAGGTTCACGTCGAAACCCTGCAATGCAGGGATGTGAGGGGAAAGCCCTGCACAAACCATCTGATCAGAGGGCTGGAGCACCTCTCCTATGATGAAAGGCTGCAAGAATTGGGCTTGTTCAGCCTGGAGAAGAGAAGGCTCTGGGGAAACCTTATTGCAGCCTTCCAGTACCTGAAGGGGCTACAAGGAAGCTGGGGGGGGACTTTTTACAAGGGCCTGTAGTGACAGGACAAGGGGTAACGGGTTTAAATTGAAAGTGGGGAGGTTTAGATTAGATATCAGGAAGAAGCTCTTCACAGAGAGGGTGGTGAGGCACTGGAACAGAGTGCCCAGAGATGCTGTGGATGCCCCATCCCTGGATGTCTTCAAGGCCAGGCTGGATGTGGCTTTGAGCAACCTGGTCTAGTGGAAGGTGTCCCTGTCCATGGCAGGGGGGTTGGAACTAGATGGTCTTTAAGGTCCCTTCCAACCCAAACCATTCTGTGATTCTATGATCTGGCTCTCCCAGGGCTGGCACGGGTGCAAATGGGGATTGGACTCTGGCAGGGAAGAGCTGCACAGCTGTCTGCATGCCCAGGGAAGGTCACGGGGTGGATACTCAATCCGAAAGACAGCAGCTGGTAATAGAGTTAAAGAGGAAGCAAGGGCAAGTGGTGACTCCTATTTCTGATTCTTTACAATGCATGGTCAATCAGAGGAAAGACATATTGCCTTTATTTAGCTTATAACGGTGGTGTTACCTTCCCCATTAAGTCTGGCATTGTGAGGTACAGCTGGTGGGATTCACCTCCCCGAACAGGGACGCCTCTGGCAGAGGTACCAGCAGGTTGGCTGGAGCCCTTGGCTCCTTTAGTGGGGAGAAACAAGCACCCCCAGGGTATGAACCATCCCATGCTAAAGCACTTGTTTTAGCAGGTCAGATGAAACATAAAATTACTTCCACTGAGTATTTGGAGTGCCCAGTGGGTTTCACTCAGAGGTGGTAAGTACCCGCTAGACCCATAAAATAGGTGAGACAGATCCCACCCGTGAATCTGTTCCTCTTATTTGGCCACCCAGGAAACATTTTACACTGGAAAGAAAGAAACGTGATTTCCAAATGCCTCCTTACAGGTGTTAGCCTAAATGACAGTTCTCACAGCTCTTCCTGTGCCAACAGGAACCAGCCATATTCACAAAGGGGAAAGCAGCTGTCGTATGCCTTTTCCCCAGGCTGCAGCTACACCTCCTGGGAATGAAGACTTCACCACCACGTGTGAGAACAGGCCTGGAAGCGGCTCCACTCCCCGCTCGGTGTCGGAGTGTTTTGTGACACAGTTGTCTCTGCCCGATGTGCTATAATCTCGGCAGCCCACACGATGGCAGCAGTGCCCTTTTTGGTGGGCGGCAGCAAACGCCATGGGCAGAAGTAAGTTCTCTGCGGACAGCACAGCACTGTAAAAAGTCACCAGCCCCCATGCAGGGAGCGTTAAAAGCAACCACTGTAAGCACCTTACGATATATATTCTGTCACAGAAAAAACAATCGTTTTTCAGTTACGTGAAAGCAATATTAATGTAAAACCTGTTGCTAAAAACTTCCCATATGTTACAACAGTGCCAGGGGAATAGGTAAAACCTTGAAAAAACGTTGAGATTATTCCATTTTCTAATGGCATAGATGTTTCATACTTAATGATCAGAATACTCCCTCAAGAGAAACGTGTCTAGGAGGGTCCTGATAAGGAGACCTATTTTCAATCATTTTTCCGATATACATATTCAACAAAAGAAACTCATTCATCACAAATGAAAAAGGATTGATATCTTAGGCAAAACAGCATTCTCTTACTTTACAAAATGGAGATCGAGTTATAGATCTTACGACAGCTGTTTGCCAAGCACCATTCAGGTTAAAATTTGTTTTCAGATGGTTTTAATCTCTTCCCAGTGCAGCTGAAAAATCAAACCCTTCTTGCAGTGCTGGAACAGGCATTGGTGAGTTCCCCACCTCTTTCAAAACTCCAGCGCTCCATCATCCCCTTTATGTCCAGGCATCCCCTGGGGTGCAGAAACCTCACTGGCTTCCTTGAAAGCTGTGGTCCTATGGCAGAGACTTCTGTGTGCCCCACATATACTCTGAAGTGTAACTCCATGTTTAATTTTAGGCTAATAGTGTAACTATGTTAGAAGCAATGAGCAATGATTATGCTGCTCCATGAACAGCTTCGTCCCTACATTTATCAAGCTGTGGTCAATCAGCTCCAATTCACTCCCTACAGACATTGCTGCCTTGATCTTTTTTCATCAGCAAGGACCTTCATCTTTCACGCCCAAAATTAAATGTCTTCGGGAGAAGGAGAAAGGGTGGATTAACTAAATGATGTATAACCACAACACTGGGTCCTTCTCCAGCGTGTAGCCATCATCGGTGTATAACCAGGGCATCCAGTATAGAAACACAACCTGAGTTGCCCCTCACTGATAAGGTGGTATTCTTCCTTATTATCCCTAACCTCCATCACATCCTTTTCCATAAAAATAAATTTATATCAGCAGGTGAAGGAAAGAGAGTGATCAGCAAATGGGAAGGAGAAAACTGGCTGAAAACAACCACCTCTTTTAGCTGCAGCCATGTCTTAAGAGCTTTTACACCAGCAGCTTCACTCCTTAAGGATGTTGTCCATCTAATCTGTGGGCTCACTGGTAAAAACTATATACCATGAATATAAGAAGTCTGATGGCCAAGTGACAGAGTTTACACTCAGGAAATTAATTTCCCTGCAGTTGTCTCGATTGGTGAAGGGCAGTTGCTTATTTGTGCCAGGTGAGGGCAGTGAGCTTAAGCAAAGGTGATAAGGAAGATGGTTGGCAAAGCATGAACTATATAACCTGTCCCTTTGCAGCTGCCTGCTTTCATATCCAGCTTCTTGTCCTTTCTAGTGTATTTTTAATTCCTCTCTTTCTTTTGCCTGTATTCTTGGTTTCGCTTGGAGCTAAGGGTTTCAGGCTGACAGCTCTCTTTAGGAAGGGTATGCTTGCTGTTTTATAAAGCAAGATGTGCTTTTACAGCTTTCTACTGATTTTTTTTTAAATAGCTGATGTATCTTTCAAGCCCAGTTTGCATGGTTTACCATTGCAAAAGAGCCCAAGGATCATTATTTATTATGCAGCAAGCTACAAGCTCTAACAGTCTTTGCCCTGGGCTTGTCCCCAGCATTCTAACTAAGCAGGCTAATACATGCCCGAAGGCATGCATGCGAATATATTATTTATACAACTGTATTTCTTATGTCTTGCTGCAGTCTCTTACCAGCTCACTGACTCACAGATGCAATTCAACAGAAACCATGCTGCTTCCCAACCTTTTCTTTACCTGTGGGCTTTTACCTGTGCAATCAAGGTTTTCAAAGAGAGGAGGCGTCCTTGGAAGGCAGCATCATGAAGAGGGGATCGGTCTGCCCAGCTGCCTGAAACAGCGAATGCATAAAAGTTAATTCAGGTAAGCAACAAAAGCAGGTCCTGGGAGAACGGAGAAAAATCAGATCCGTGTAAATGCAGATCAAGACTGAAATCAATGTGGGGTCAGCAGTAAAACCATTTGATAAATTGGTTTCAGCAGAGCAGCTAAGAGGTCAGCACTCCTGAGAAAGCTGGCCGCTCACTAAGGGACCTAAACAAAAGCTTGTTGGCAGAACTTATTAAAACAGCTAAGGATATGCTTCAGCAAAGACCACGGGTTTATTGCTTCTGGGACTCACCTGGGGACTTCAGACCCCTGCAATTCACCTATTGAACAGCATGTTGAATATGGTTCATCTTTCTTAGGGAGCTTTTGACACAAATTGTATTCCAGCTTCTCTTGCACTTCATTAAGAGACTCATCGAGAGATGCTGGAATGACTTATCCATCAAATGGGTTCTGGCATGTCCTTGGCAGTTTTATTTCCTGAACTGACAATTTCATAAATAATATCCTCCAGCTCAGACTAGCAGGTAACAGGTTTCATCCTCCTCCTCACTGGAAGGTTTCAGGAGAGACATGGAAAAACAAATTCTGCCTGAGGGTCTATTTTTCTTCTTTAATCCTTTTGTTGAACTGTGAAGACTCCTTCATGTAGACCAGCTTGCCCTTCTTATTTTAATCTATTCTTGTGCCAAGGAAAAAAAAAACAATCTGTAGCCTAGCTACTACCTACAGGCATAGTCAGTCAGCTCAGGTTAAATCCCTACAACTCAAGTGGAGAGTAAATTTACTTGTCCTAAATTAAAATTTATCGCCATACCGCAACACGGTGTGTAGTTAAGTATTTCTCCAAAGACCAGCTGCATTTACGGAGCCGCGTGAGAGAAGCAGTGCCAGTATTTGCATGCATGCTCTGTTGTGCAGGGGCCCCATGAGCACTGTATTTGAAAACCTTGTCCTGTTTAATTTTTTCATCTACACCACACACCAGAGAGAATGGAAAGTGTGATTCATCTCCATTTCAGGTGTTACCTGAGGCAGAGAAATCAATGAGAGTCACAGACACATCCCGGGGGACTTCATGCTAAGGATGCAGCAGAGGTTTCAGCCTTGGCCAAGGGAATCTCCTTTTTTTACCTGAGAACCAGGATGCACCTCAACTCATGGGCTTATGGTTTTAACTATAGTTATTACTCTTGCTTCCATTTATTGAAGGAGCTGTTCCTGGGGCACCTAAGGCAAAAAGATGGCAAGAAAAGATCAGCCAGCACAGTATGTGACCAGGCTCGTAAGGATGCAGTAGGACGCATCAGGCCAAATGATGGAAAGAAGAATCAGGTAGGGGCCAAGAAACATTTTCCTGAAAAGGTCCAAAAATACCCTCATCTCTTGTCGTGCTGGTTACTGAAATAGGCAAGCTCAGTTCAGAAAGTTAGAGCACACTGCAAGTGACAACAACAGGACCCTTATACAGCAGGAAGATTCAGAAGTCACTCAGACAACAGAGCTGGGGTGCCTTATTTAAACTTTTATGCATGTAATGTAGCACGTGCAGGTGCACATCACATGCATTTACAGCACAACCATCACATGTAGGCACACACATGCCTCACCATGAAATGTATGCATTTTCATACGTGAATGTATGCAATGGTGCCTCACCATGAAAATGCATGCAGCCTCACATGCTGCTGCATACTTCCATGCTAGCCACAGCAACCTACCTCCCTGAAACGTGTGGCAAATATAGCTCCCATATGGGGCACATCTTCCCTTCAAGGTTGTGAGTGACATGTCTGAAAACACTGTGTCTTTTTAAGTTTCTACAGATAAATTAAGCAGCCCTGCTGCTGCGCTACTTCACTGCAAAGAGAAAAGGCCGTGAAGCTCCGCCTGCAATCCAATATAGCGCCCAGCAACAGCATCACATGATCTTATGTTTTGAAAGATTATCCTTAATGGCTTTTTGTAAATGGCAACTTGCAGATAAAAATATGTCGCAATCTTCTAAACTTGAAGGCACTTTGATAAGAACCTGCGTGAAAGCAAAGCTGCTGTTTGCCACGTTTTACAATTGCATGAAGGCACTTGGAAAAAAAAAAAAAGACAGTAATAAATGATTGGAATTATATTCTGGAGAATAACAGATAGGTGAATAACTCAGAGAAGGACGTGCCTGTATATAAATGCTTTGTAAGAAATGCTTCACTGCAGTATTTCTCTTGGCCAGGTCTCAATCCCTCTGCTTTGGGTGGCCGTCTCACACCACCCATGTTCTGCTCACGTTCATGTGCCTGTTCATGGCAGCACTATTCATCATGAAGCAAGTGCCCCAAAAAATGAATCACATAAAAATCTGTGATGTCGCAACGCTGATAAGAATCTTCAGGAAGGAAGATATGTCCTCATTAGTAGTATATTTAAAATACTGTGGCATTTTAATTAGTGGAATTAGAACTACTGGGCATGCCAACGCATGTCTGCTCATTATTATGGCAGTGATATGAGGGACTGAAATAATTTTTGGGAAAAGAAAAAATTACCTACTACATAGACTACTACATACAATAGATTCCTGTCCTGTATATTTTTCTGAATAATTTTAGCTGTGTTCATTTTTATCATCTGATTTAACAAATCAGGGGTTCTTGGATTGGGTTCATAAAGTCATTAGTTATATCCTCCTAATATCTCCTTTCAGAAAATCAACTTGCTAAAACTTTTCCCTAAACATTCTCTCTCAATAAAGCTAGCTATTTAGTAAAACCATCTGTAACCCCTGCTAAAGAACGCCTTGCTTCTGAGAGCAATCTTTTTATTTACCAGAGTGTCTTGAGTAAATGTTGTCCTCGTTCTAGCTGGGTAATTGTTGGAGTCTCATATTTTGCACACCTAAATCATGCCAACACATACTGACGTTGCAAAGACCCCAGAAATGGAAGGCACTTCAGGTTAAAACATTCATCCATGCATTTAGAAACAGCTTCCTCATTTCATGTCAACTCAGTGATTTAGATTGTCAAGTTATAAAAATGTAGCAAATACATATTTAAATGTTAGAGTGTCCATATTTTTACTTTACCTGGGACTATTCCATAGATCTCTTCGGCTATCCTGGCAGCCTCTTTCCTGTTGCCTTTAACAATATAGAAATGGGTCAGCAGAGCCAAGGAAATCTTAATTAGGAGCTTGAAGCAAAACAAAGCAAAAATGGCAAAATAAATATTATTGAAAGCATGGAATATAGAACTGCTCTCCATTTTGGTTTGCTCTTTGAATAGTTTCTCAGGTCGGCTAAGCTGCACCGGGCTATTCTTGGTATCATATGTCACCTATTTTAAACCCTCCAGAACCTGCTGTTCCTCAGTTACCAAAAATACATTCTGGTTTTATTTGGTATGGGCTATTTGATCCTAAACAACAATACCAAGGATAAGATAGTTTGAACATCCTGTGTCATAAAGGAAACAAACAGAAAATCCTTTCCAGACCCACATGAATTAGAATAAATTTTCAGAAAGATGTTCTCCATGACACCTGAAAATCTATACATCCACATTACCTAGGCAGCCTTTTTAAATGGAACTGCAGTGTCAAAGAATGAATATAAAGTTGCAGAAGCTGTTCAGAGAGACTGCCAAAAGAATACTTTTCTGTCTTGGCAACAGGCCTTGCTGATAGCCAGATACAGAACAAAGGCAAGCATATCAAAGAAAAGCATTATCATGAAAGAATCTGAAATAAAACCACATATTTTCAAAGCCAGGGCTAAGAAGTCAAAGTTATTCTAGGAGGGGAAAAATACACTGAAAATGCGTAATCAGAAACACATGGTAACATCCTGGTGTTTCCCATCACTCGGGGATAAAGAATGGTGCCCATTAATATCCCTTGCAAACAGCATCTTACTGTTCTGAAAGGGTGGAAATATTTTTGCATTATCCATCACTGATTCAAAGGTGTAATATTTGAAACTGAAGATGATGCACCCTTTCTTTAACTGCTCTTTGTTCTTTCTGAGGGCACAAGTCTCACAGAGAACTGAGTATTCTTTCTGCATGTATTCCATTGAATCGATGTTTTGTTTTCCTTTAAACTTTTCTTGATCCCTGTTTTCCTATATGCACAGCAGGAGGGAGATTTCTTTTTTCTCCGAGTTCCCCTCCTTGCACAGGTTCTCTTACCCTTCAATTCACATACCTGTCAAGGGAGAGAGTAGGATGACCCTCCTCTCTTAGAGAGCCCAAGGAGGTGGTGGATATGCAGAAGGAAATTTTACAGTAAATTATTCCCCTGGACGTTTTAGATGTAATTTGTTTTGTTTCGCAGCAATACATCTAGCTCAGTACCTCTCTGTCTTCAGCACCCTGCCCTCCCAAGGGGACCAGGAATCTATATAAAATATGTGAGACTGCAAAAAAAACCCCACCCCAAGCTATTTTTCCGTGTTTCAAGGAAACCATATTTTCTAAAATTCTGAATTGAACATAGATACTATATTTTTACCAATAATTTAACACTGTACATAAATACTATGTATACTTTTCCTTCCACAGTGATATACCTGTAGGAACTATAACACCTATGAATCCAAAACACGAAAAATGCCTATTTTTAGTCACTTTAATTGCACATTTTTAGCCGCTGTTTGTCATGGGACAAGACAGGTGAAGACACAGATTACATGGCAAGAGAAGTTCAGTTAAGGAATTAGAGCAAATCACTTTGCTCAATTGGGAAACAAAAAGGAGAAATTAGCAAACAAAGGTCTTCCAAAAACACAATGATCTGTCAGCCCTAGAAAAATAAGAGATGATGAAAACACTAATCCTGAAGGCAGGGCTATAGTAAAAGGTGTAAAGAGCAAAATACAGGATGTGGAAAAAAACAACAAACAGAAAAAATTCAGACCATTACAAAGAAAAGGTCAGCCTAAGTGATGGAGAAATCATTCTCATAGAGCCAAAACTGTCACTCAATACTACATAAGGAAAAAGGAACAGCACCTTTTAAGAGAAAGACCACAGGACAGACTTTCATTTGCAAAGGAGATCCATTGATCTTCTTTCACAATCAGTCTGCCAGACAGGAGGTAGAACTGCACAAGTCCACAGCCCTCAGAATACAAGAAATGGGAGATCAGATGATTTCCACTGACATTCTCTTATCCTAAAGGAGGATGAAATAACAACAATAATGAAAAGCTCCCCAGGGATTCTACAAAGCCATGAGGAAACTTGACCACTTGGAAGCAGTCACAGGGATGGGACTCCTCCAGAAGGACAAGCTTCATTTGTGTAGAAGCAAAATCACCCTCCTGGCTTCAGAACAAGACCACTGAAGATTTTTGTCTAAATGATGGAGTTGAGAAAAGCTCATGTAACCTCTTAACCTGGTTTTAGTGTACAAGAACAATAAGAAAATTACTGCAGTGGATTAAAAAAAGCCACCATCAGTGGGAGGACAGCTGACCAGCACGGTGGAAGTATTAATACTGGTGAAGGTGGTAGTGAGAGAGGCCATAGCAAGATCTGGCGTAGCCAAAGGAAGATCTGGAGGCATCAGAACAGATATGACACAACAGAAGAGCAACAACAACACAAACAGGAATCTCATCTTTCCTCCCTCGCTGTTTTGGGCAGCATCGTTGTGAGTTGAACGAGGTGGATTATGCAACTCCATCCACAGGCAGGAGTGAACAAGCCAGCCCTCTGCAGAAAAACCATGCAGTACTGAGAACTCCTGCAGGATGCCCAAACTACTCCCATGAATCATAGATTCAATTGAGCTGAAAGCTACAGTAATTACTAAATTGTCAAATCAAAATACCCTTCAATAAAACTGTTACAAGACGGTGAATGAATAGTTTAGCTAGATCCACCAAAGAACGGGAAAGCTAATCCTTACATATCCAAAATTTACACACATGCAAGGAATAAGCACAAAAGGAAAGGCAGTCCAGCTTAGAAGCCACTACGGCTTTTCACTACGGCTCACCTTAACTTTAGCCAACAGTGAGGAGTATCAGGCGTGACCTGAAGAATTTGGCAAGGAAACAAAGATTAGAGAGATCCTATTCTCACAGAAATTAAGGGGTCTCTGTCTATTCTTATGCTAGACACTCTTTGAATTTCAGCAGTGTATTTCTAATAAATACAGTTGAGAGTTAGAATATCAAATATATTCAATCAAAGACAACTGGGGAAAAAAAGGAAGCAGAAACCCTTTATCTCATAGGGAGGAGATCAGAACAAAGACGTATGGAGAGCCTAGCTGCTTCTTTTCTATCAGTTTGATCTAAAAATGATAGTCCTTCCCATGCAAGCCTTGCTTCATTTGTACCCTTAGCTCAGCACACTTACAACACTGCTGCTTTCAAAAAGGGACGTGTGTAGTGACTCACTGCTTGCTCCCACACAAGCAGCTGCGGGATTCATTTCACCTATCTGCCACCCATTGCACCACGTAAGGTCTGGCAATCTCAACTCCTGTTGCTGCCTGGGCGGGAAGATGGCAAATTCCAGCAGGCAATTAATTCCCCCCACTCGCCCCCAGCGCCTGTGCTAGCAGGGGTGACTCCTCCTCTAGATACACACCATCATCCACTCACAGTTCAATCCACCAGCTAAAAACTCTGTCAAGACGGAACTTGAAAACAATCCAATCTACCTGTTAAGTTTATGAGAAGATCATGTAGTTTCAGTAAAACAGTAAATTCAGACATATATTCATATAATCTTGCCCTTAGTTTTCTGCCCTTAACAAAAAATACCCACCTTTTATCCAATGCTAAAGCAACGAGGAAACACTGTGGAAGCCAACGTACTTGTGAGCGTCATCCAAGATGCACATCAACTATGGCAGCAGGTTAATGATAGCAAAGCAAACACTGAAAATAATATATTTTTTTAAAGTTTGTAAAACCATTTTCTTTTGAGGTTGATTGTTCTTATATATATATTTACATAATGTCTGTATTTTACTGGGGGATGAGAAAGATGCAATTTTACACTTATAAGACAAAGCATATATGAAAAAATGGACTAGCAATGAGAAATAAATACCAAAAAGTAAAAAAAGAAGTTATTTTTAAAAAGATGTAGAAAAAGCTTGACCACAATGGGAAGCACATTACAGCGCATTTACCTTTCATACGGAGCTATCCGCATCCCCTAAACACAACCTGAGAGACGAATCGTACATTCACACTTCCCTCGATACTTGTCCTGGTGTAACATAGTTTTCACTTACCAACGCGCTGTCTGTGCCTCAACTCACAGTGTCTGCACATCATAATGTCTTGGAGTCACAATTTCTCCTTGTGCCTGCGGGGTGGAATTCCATTGGGGTCAATGGTCCCTCCTGTGAAAGGGAGGGGACCTCCTGTTCTTGGGTGTTCCCTCCTTCTCCTCCATGAGGGAGGCTCTGCTCTATGCAAGACGTAACTTGGTATGGCTCCCTGTTTGGTAACATTTCCTTAGTATTTCACAACAATCAAATTTTACCTACAGGCACAACTGAAACATCTTAGATTTTTTTTTAAATACTTACTTATTTCTAAATACATATTCCTAAAATACACTTATTCACTGTTATTTTTTCTTTTTTTTATTGCTATTTTTTATTATTGTTATTATTTTACTTATACTTTTCCGTTTCATCCACTGATGCTTTTAAAATGTGAATGATTCAGCGACATCCCCCCTTACTCCCCTGCACACAGTAGGAAAGTGAATCGGTCCCGCAGAGCGTTCTGCATCACACAAGTTGTGTTACTGAAGAAACAGCTTACTTGTAGTTACACCAGTTACTAATTAAGTTTTTGTGCCAGCTCGTGCAGAATGGTTTTTAATAATAATCTTTCCCGTAAGAAGTCCAACCAGGGGTGATGGGAGGCAGCAGTAGGGAGTGTATTTCTGTACTTTCATTAATATGTGGGAATCTACAATTAGAAAATTATCCCTTCTTTACGGAAAGGTAAATAAATTTCCACAGAAACTGTAAGTTTGTCTTGTTAACAAGACTAGAACAAGGTTTTATTATGTTATTCGTAAGTACACAGTGTCCCACAAAAGAAAAAAGTATTTTGAATAGATTCTCACAACCCCGTTGGAAATTTGTGTTTGTAGATGTTGCAGAAACTAAAAAGAAATAAGACAGCATCAACAAAATATTATTAAAAATATATATAAATAACATTTCCCTGGAATGATAATCGGTATTTTAAAAAGTTGTTATAAACTTGAACGTTTGGTGTTTTTTTAAAAAAAAGTAACTTCGAAAAGCAAATTATTACCTTAATTCCACCCATTTACCCATGATCTGTGGTACAATTTTAGCTGACCTCTACTTCTACTGTAGTTTGAAAAATTCAAATCGTAATACAATGCGTATCGTACGTTACATATCAAAGGCTAAAAATCCTAGTAAAAGAAAATAGACTTTGTTTATGGCATTTATTTGACGTTACCCTTCTGTGTTTCATGAAAATACGTTCCATGAAATTATAAAATGTCAGACACTAAGGTAACTACATCCCTACACAAACAAGACAACATCGACAGAACTTGTCTCTGAAATACTGCCCTTCAAGGGTCTGGAAACAGTGTTTTCATATTGCACAGTTTTAATATTAATACAGTTTCTGACTACATAATACTCAGAATCATAAAATATTAAGTTTTTTAGTCTTCAGTGATGCTTGAAAAAGCAATTAACTCAGTGCATTAGGCGGGGCGAATTTTTAGAGGTGGCTGACGTGAGATAAATGCCTCCTCTCGCACACTCCGAGTTGTGCTGCCTATTGTCCCACCCGGAGATTACTTAGCATTGCTAGCAGATGCAAGGAGCTTTTTTGTTGTTGTTTTGTTTGGTTGTTTGTTTTTCTAAATCTCTCCATAAAAAGCATACCTCTTGCTTATTTCCATTTAAGGGATTGCCTTCCCAGGATTCCACTTGCAGAACCTGTCTGACAGTGTCGGTGAGCATCCAGGTGAAATCACACACAGACACACTAAACACTATCCCTCCCAGCGGTGGACAGAAATGCCATTTTGGTGTTGAGTAAAGGGAAGGGAAAAAGAAGAAGAAAAAAAAAAAAAAAAAAAAAAGGGGGGGGAGAGGGAGCACAATGGTGCTTGTTAAGCCCTTCCCAGATCTCTCTCTCTT
>NW_010250218.1:16025-21724 GCF_000690775.1 Eurypyga helias
AAAAAAAAAAAAAAAAAAGAAGGGAGGGGAGAGAGAGAGCACAATGGTGCTTGTTAAGCCCTTCACAGATCTCTCTCTCTCTCAGGCACGGGCACACGTGTTACTTCACACTTTGGCATAGTCTGCTGGAGGAGTTTCAGGCCTGAGCTGTTTCTGAAGGCTGTATTATCTCTCAGTAAAGTAATTTCTTCACCTATGTACTTTAAAAAAAAAAACAAAACACTGTAAGGTTTACATCACTTTCACACAGTTAAGTGAACAAGACAAATTTAGCACCTCTGAAAATATCAAAAAACTATTATGGAGTTTTGATTTAGCTACAGGATGATCCAGTTCCGACTAGGGAAGAACTATCACAATGCTGTGCAGGCAAAACACTGTCCCTGGGACACAACTGCTCGAACTAAGTCTGAAAGTTCCACGGTAATGGACTTCATGACTGATTTCAAGTGATGTTTTCATCCTAAGGGAGAAAAGGTGTGGGTTTGGGGGGTTTTAATCAAACATTTTTAAGTAAGTCTCAAAATAAAAATCACTGTAAATACCAGGAACTAACAGGGACTACTGTAAGCTATTATTTTTTGTGTTTTGCTTTCCCAAACACCACTAAAGTTTACAGTCACTTTCTGTAGTATTCAAGTTGTCGAGAGAATTCTTGTGTTTTGTCTCAAAAGCTTTTGACACATATAAAACCCCATGTTCTCCTCCCAGCTTCAAGTGCAAAAGAGATGTCCATAAATTTGCATGAATACAAAACTGAATTAAATCAAAATCCTAAATTGAGGTAGCACATTTAACCAAGTTTCTTTTGAAGTGCTTCAGAAAGAAACTGTAGAATTTAAAGAGTAATGTCTCTATCAACAAGCATTAAAACCTTTAGTGACTGATGTGCTCTTTCCATTTGAGCATTTTAGGAGCTTGGAAGTTCTTCTTTAGCTCTTCCTTTTCTCCCCCCAAAAAATACTGTTCAGTCCATGCACCTTTAGGTCCTGTGGCATCTATTGCAACATCGATAACGGAATCTGGAGTCATCCACTTCAGGAACGCCAAGAAAAGGAAGTTCAGGACAGCAAGAAGAGCAAAAATACACCCTGTCACTGGGCCACAGTGAGACATGAGCCTGTTAAGTCGCTTGTCCATTGGTAACACCATTTCAGCTGCAACCCTGTCGTACACCTAAATGGAGAAGAGACAGAAAGTAAGATCTAAACCCAATGCTGCTTATACCTCAAAAAAAAAACCCCAAAAAACCAAAAAAAACACCAAACACCCAAAAACCCAAAAAAGGCAGTACTTTGCTGTCAGTGTGCCAAATAAATTATCTATTCCTAACTACTAGATAGGACAAATATTACCCCCAAAAAGTAGATTTTGAAAGTTGATGTAAGAGTACAGTTCTAGAAGTTTAATTAATTCATTTAAGGAAAAAAAATAAAAATAAATGTTCCATTTTTTTGACAGACATCAAGAATATTTCATTAAATAGGAGGCTGCATAATTCGTCTCACGTGCAATATAACATAAAGAGGGTTGTGGGGTGGTGTTTTTTTTAATTAACTGAATGGATTCTAATCTCATATTCACACCAGCCATAGGAAAAGTCTGAATGTGCAATTAATAGATTTTCAACACAGAGATGGATGAACTCATTTAAAGAGTTGGCAATCTTCCAAATCTCAGTATTTGGACAATCAAGCAAATCATAATAGGATACTGGCTTTTTATTTAAAGAAACACTAGTAATTCTTAGCACGATAAAATTCAATGAATGTGAAAAGCAAATACATGTCACTAGTGACTCAACAAACATATTAACCACAATCACTAAAAAAAATTTTAATATAGTCCTGTGTTTCGTAGAACAGAAACATACATACCCACTACACGCAACTCAAAAAGGTTTAAAGGATACAAAGAGTTTTTACCTTGAGGACATTATAGACTTTATCCTACAGGTCACTTAACCATGAGCTTAAAAACAACTGTCTTTTGTACAACCTAAGTTCCACGTGTCCTACTTCCAATTACACTGACATTTTCCTTCACCGAATATTTTAAGAAAGGGCTATAAAGGAAACTGAAATCTAGACTGACTTCTATAAAAACTTTGCAATCGAAATGTCGCTTGCAGTTACAAAAATCATAAAATGAATTGCAGTGACGGTACTTGGAAACAGTAAAATAAACACGATACTTCAAGCAGACTTGTAGGAGAGAGGGATCTGAGTACACTGCAGTGTAATTCAGAGGCCTGTCATTCAGCTCCTCTCTCGCCCACAACCCAGGGGCTGAAGTCAGAAGCGACAGATCTCCACAGACATCTATAACGTTGCTGCAGTTAACGTCCTTCACCGACGGCCAAGTTTTTACACTGAAACACAGTTCTGACGCTGAAATACAACTTCAAAAGCGTGGTCATTTATTTTCCTTACATCCATAGCTAATGTAAATTCAGCCACGTTCAGCCTACTGGCACTAAACTACCTCTCATAATTTTAAACCGCTTGTTAGCACGTGGCAGACAAAACTTTGTAATGAACCCTGTCTTTTGCCTTTTCATGCACGTCATACAACACAGTTTCCAGCTATGCCAGGAAAAATACTTAACATGAACACTGGGAAAAGAAAGAAAAAAGGGAGTGAAAATGTAACTAAAGATCTAGGCTGTTCTTCAGAACATTTACCAGCAGTCACGGCACAGAAAGAATGCAAATACAAAAAACCCATTTAATTAGGGATGTATTGGCGGAGGGAGAGGAGTATTTTCTGAACCTTTTTAAACCACGTGTGTTTGACAGGAAGCACAGTGAAAAACTATACCAAAAGATTACACAGAACACGTACATAGTAATGTTTCAAACAAGCATCTGTTTCAAAAATGTACTTGAAGAGAATGTAAAAGAAGTGGTCATACATACTTTCTCTGTTCTCTCTGCTACATTCCTCCATGTATAAAATGTCTTTACTTTATTATGCACCGATTCTGGAGATGGTAGTGTTCCTGATCTGAGCTGGGCAATAGCTTTTTCTAATCCATCACACAGAGATTTCACAGAGGGTTCGCATAAAATAATGAGATCTTCTGGAAGCACCTCTGGAATCCCACCAACTCTTGTACTCACCACCTTTGAAAGAAACAAAAGAAACAGCACATATGGTGCACAACAATAAAATGAGTGATGACTCTGCTATTACATTGTTTAGCTGCAGCGCTTCAGATGAATAGGAAAAACGAAACCAAACAAGTGGTTGCCATGAAATCAAAGTCGATGCTTTGGGAATTTTACCTGTGTGCAACCTAAAGGTCTAGGCCCTCTGAACGACCTGCCATAGCAGATTACCTTTAACATGTTCAGAATGATTCTTTGGTACCATGACGTGACAGAAGACTCAGTCTAGTGAGTGTTTTATGGGACATCTTTCCTAAAGGGGTTTGTCACGCTACAAAACCAAATCTGTGTAACCAGATTTTGGACTTTATCTCCACAGTTCCTCATGAAAACCGTTACATCCACCTGGAGGGGGCGGTTTTACCACATCCACCTTTGGTTTACAATTCCTAGGTTACTGAACATTTACAAGAATTTCTTTAGAAGTCCAGTAATTTTAATTATTATTATTTTCACATGGAATTCAGAAACTACTAAGACTCACATTATGCCATCATCTCTAAACAGCAGGCAACAATAAGAAAGCTGCAAAACTTCCTCACCTCTGGAGTGGAAAACAGATGACAGGGGAATACCTACCACAACTACTGTCAAAGACATAGGAAGAAAAAAAGAAGTCCCTCACATTTTCAATACTTCTTTTATATTAGATCCTCTTATTAGTCTGTATTTTAGAATAAGTTTCTTTATATTTTAATGTGAGAATCTAAGTTCTTTATGGCTGTTAATTTAGCTTTTTTTGAACTGTCAATTGAGTTATGAGCCAGAAAGGCCTTTTACTGTTTTCTCTCTCTGCAGCTCTAATCTTGAACCCGTACGAGGCAAGGCAATACATCCTCAGGCAGTAAAGAAAACAAAAGTCAGTTCTTGGTACAGGGAGAAAACAGTTCTAGTACAGCGGTTTTTACAGTCTGGTAATTTGATGTGCCTGACTGACCAAAGTTACCCATGCTCATGAGCCGTTTTTCTTCAACTCCTCTTGCATTACTTTCAAAGTAAACCTTCATGAACATCAACTAACCTAAAACTCTGTAAAGGAGCACATACAAAATAGCACTTTGGAGAGGCAGTCTGGTTAGTCCAGAGAACTGAGAGTAAGCAGACGTACACGTTATTCCCAATTCTGCACAAGTTTCTTCTGGGAGCTTAAGCAGTTTCGGTTAACCCTTCTGTCTCAGCTTCCAGGTGATCTGTAAATGGGGGTAGTATTTGCTCACTTTTGTAAAGACAGAACCTCAGATGAAATCAAATGTTAACGAGCACGTTATTTAATCATGAACTTGTTTAAACTGGATACATGCATTCTAGACAGTTGTGATTATTTTTTTTTTTTTACCTGTAAACCACAGCTTGCTGCTTCCACAATTGCCATACAAAAGGCCTCAGTGAGGGAAGTATTGAGAAAAATGTGCCCCTGGACTAGAACATTTCTAACATCCTGGTGTTCCAAGGCTCCTAGGAGACGCACTCTGCAGGTAAGGAAAAAAATTAGATAACCATTACGTTTGGATTATAATAATGCTCTATAATGTTATACATATTCTGAAAAATGTACCGATGGTTCAGACTATATATCAAGAGAAGGAACACAGACAGTTTTGTTCCATTTTCTCTAATTTTTTTCCAGCAACGAAACAGAACACACTGCTTCTTGTTTACACACTAAAAGAAACTTCTGAAATTAAAGCTGGGGGGAGGAGCCGCCCTGCTTTAATGGCAACTGCCTTCAAATCATTGTTACTGAGCTTTCCAGTTCTGTAGGAGAACATGCCTTTCTGCAGTTAGTAATTAAGGTTTGTCATCCTTTCTTTGTTTAGATGTATCATCTGAATTTTCAGTGCGATCAATCCCACAGTCTGTGGGGAGGCAGGGGAGGGGGGAAGTATTTAGGATACAATGATCAGGACCTATTATTTTGAAGAGATATAGAGAAACAGAAAAGGGCAAAAGAAGAACGATACTAAGAAACTATTTTATCGTCCATCCAGAGGAACCACTGACAGGAGTATGGAACAAGCAACAGAAAACAGCGAAAAGGAAATGGTAAATTAAGAACCTTGTCCTTGCCACAAAAAAACAAGAAAACCCCTAAGAAACACACAAATGCATATGCATCACAGAAACATTTTGGTAATACAGTAACGTGTTTGTAGTACCACAAGAACACATACTAGATGAGCAATACCCTGCAGAGTTTCACGCTGAAACAATAAAATAAATGACTAGCAGTCATCCTCACAAGCAGCAGTGACACGAACCAGCTGTCTGACACCTTATGCCATATGGTGCTATGTTATTATGTGATCCAAGCATCATAGTTTCAAAGAGGAATATGATAAATTTATGTCTAAGTCAGCCTTTTGCTGACTCGAGTGAAAGTTCATACAGGGTCTATTTATACAAATTAACTTGCAGGATCATAGTCCAACTCCATAAGCATTTAGTTAGCGTCTGGTCTATCTCCTCCAGCCTCAAGTTTCTAGGGTTTGATTTTTTTTTGGGGGGTGGGGGCGGGGGTGTGTGTGTGGT
>NW_010250219.1:0-5813 GCF_000690775.1 Eurypyga helias
AGCGGGTGGAGAAGCTTTTGGACGCGCTTGATGTTCACCTTTATTTCTCCCCCCCCTTTCCCTGTAGTTACATCCGGTATTCCCAGATCTGTGCCCAGGTGGTGAGAGCGGCGATGAAGCCTCAGTATAAAGCGGAGGCAGAGAGGGCGGCGATGGCCAATGTGAAAACCGTGAAACCCAAGAAGGAATAAAACGTAAGTAGACTGAATGGGCTGGAGCGCCCGACGGTAGCCTTTTGCACCAGTGTTGATTTTCCCAGCGTGGGTTGGTCACCACAGGCTGTAACTGCTTGGCTCGTCTCATGCTGTGTGTGGAAAATTAGCTCTGATCTTCGTGCGTGAAACTGGACAGGTTGCTGACTGCTTTGGTGCAACTGCATCCTCGTTACGTAGGGAAACGTGT
This sequence comes from Eurypyga helias, assembly GCF_000690775.1. Taxonomy (NCBI): domain Eukaryota; kingdom Metazoa; phylum Chordata; class Aves; order Eurypygiformes; family Eurypygidae; genus Eurypyga; species Eurypyga helias. The sequence continues at coordinate 403 of NW_010250219.1, forward strand.
CATGTCATTAGCTCAGTAAAATGAGGTGTCTTTTCCATCAAACCCTGCTCCGAATGATTTGGTCAAAGTCATTATGGACATACGCAAAGCCACCGAGTTCCTGTAATGATGTTCATAGGTTCCTGTCTCCTACTTTAATAAGCCAACAGGCAGCCTCTCTGAACCCCTGATCAGCAGATGTGTTTGTGTAAGGGCTATCTTCTGTCTGGGAAAGACAGATGCTGCTTGTACCTTTATTTGTGACACCACACACATCGCGAGCAGCTGAAGTCTCTCCTAAGTAGGACAGCTTCTATTCCTGATCTGAGATTAAGTATTACTGCCTTCTGTTTGAAATGTACCTTATAGGTATTCTTGAATCGAATAACTTGTATTTCAAATCTCTTACAGGAACGGGTCTGTGGTGAATACTCATCATAGCAAACTTCAAAGCTGTTGGCAAGCTCAAGACTCGGCAGTATGATGTCATCACGTTAACTGCAAAACTTGCCTCTATGTAAATCAGCATGCTAATAAATGTAATTTCTGTTAAACAAATAATGCGTGGGAGGCGATGTTCCTCTTGAAACAAAGTACTCCATTTTGCAGACACATTTAGCTTTTGCCTGTGTTAAAACAGAAGACCCATTCAGTAGCAACATATGTTTAGGGCAGATCCCACGTTGGATTTTGTGCTGGTATTTCAGGTACGTCAGTGAGAGATTAAATCGTTTAAAACTTCTGCCTATTCTCTCTGCTGGAAGTGGTATGCTGTTGGCTTTAAAATTCTGTCACCCTGGGGTTCATCCTGTGTTTGTGCCTACGCCACCACTCGGTGCAACTCAGTTTGATGAGGTTGAGCATTAAGACTCAACTGGAAGCAGGGCATTTCACCATGGATGTGCTGCTCAGGGCTCGTCTCCACAGCTGTCTGGAACACAGCAGTGAGTCAGGAGCTGGAGATCTGGCTGGCTGAACGAGGTGGGGAGAAGTCCCTGGGCTGTACTCCAGCCGCTCAACTACAGCTTGTCCTTGTTTCCACTTTGTCACTTGGCTGGGAGGGAGAGGGATGTGCGCTCGCTAGGAGACCGCAGGAAAGTAGGGTGATGCTGCATTAGCTCTTGGCTGGGCCAGGGGAGGTCGCTTTCAGCTGCACTGGTGGGGAGGGTGTGTGTTCGTGTGTTCCTGCTGCTGTGGGTCTTCACAGCAAGTCTCACATTGTCCCACGGCACAGGAAGGAATGCAGCACGCTCACAGAATCGGCTTCAGGTTTGTGTTCATCTGCTGTTGACTCGCACCAGGCATTACGTTCTTCACTGTGTAAGAAAATCTCTCTTCTAAGAGCACAATAAAACAAGCTCAATTTTTTCGCCTTAGTCTTTACAAAAATAAACTATTATTTTTGTCCATCAAATGTATCACATATTAAAGTATTTTATAGAATGGTATATCCTTTTTATTTTAAAGAACACTATAAATACAGTCAACTAGATGGCTGTGAGTGGCAAGAAACTTTTTCCTGAAGACATGTTTTTGATTTAGTGATTAGCATTGAACTTGTATCTAAACTACCTGCAAACCATTCCATGCGTTTTGCTGTACTGAATGATGGGAAGAAAATTTGCAGTAGTTAGTACATGGAGGAAAAAAACCCCAACACACTAAAACTTATACGCCGTGTTCACAACTTCGTATGCTCATATACCTCAGGCTATAGTCTGAAACAGAAACAAACCACGCAACGATAAGGAATACAAGGTCCGCAATAATATAAGCCAGCTATGTGATAAAGCTAATAAAGTACCTCAAAAACCAGTAAGAATGTACATATGCAGTCCCTTGCCCCATGTTGTTTTCCCTCCCTTCCCTTCCCCCTACAAGTTAAGAAACAGAACTTATCTGCACCTCTGGATCAGTTTGTGGAGTGTGTAATAAAATAGATACTGCCTTTCCAGGCCTTCAGATGTGCATGTGTTCCTTGAACGGTAACAAGTTCACAAACAAAGCACAGACTGTTTACCTGAGAATAAATAAGTTGGGTGAGTTGACAGCCTATCTTGCTGTTGCTTATGATCCTGCCAGATACACACGCAGACACAGAGGCTGTATATTACACTCTGTATCTGGTGATAATATTCTAAAAGTGAGTTCATTTACAAGAAAGGCTGTTATGAGACAACTTGTCTTCATTGGCTCTTTTTTGGGAAAGATTCAGTGGCAACGGTTGTTCCGGAGAGTAAAGCATAGCTGCCATTAATGTCAAAAGCACTGTATTGTAATATTGCATATATCGTGGCCAGATGCAGAGAAAAAATACCTTAAGATAGGTGTTATCTTCAGTGTGCAGCTGATGGCTACTGCTTCTTCTTTAGTGAGTGTCAACAGGCTTATTCAGAGCACGTTTTGATGCTATTGTTCCTTTTATGGTGCTTCCTTCTCTGGGCTAGCTTCCACTTCTACCTCTTCATATTCCTCAACGTCTGCAGTGGCATCCTGGTACTGCTGGTACTCGGACACAAGATCGTTGGTGTTACCTTCAGCTTCAGAAAACTCCATCTCATCCATACCTTCACCAGTGTACCAATGGAGAAAGGCTTTTCTTCTGAACATAGCTGAGAACTGCTCAGAAACCCTGATGAAGAGCTCCTGAATGGCTGTGTTATTGCCAATAAAGGTAGCTGCCATCTTCAGTCCTCGCGGTGGTATGTCACACACAGCCACTTTGACATTGTTAGGGATCCACTCCACAAAGTAGGAACTATTCTTGGTCTGGACAGCCAGCAGCTGCTCATCCACCTCTCTGGTCGACATTCGGCCCCTGAAGATGCATGCCACGGTCAGGTACCGTCCCCGGCGGGGGTCGCAGGCTGCCATCATGTTGCGTGCATCAAACATCTGCTGAGTAAGCTCTGGCACTGAGAGGGCTCTGTACTGCTGGCTACCTCGAGCTGTCAGGGGAGCAAAGCCTGGCATAAAGAAATGCAGCCGAGGAAAGGGCACCATGTTCACAGCCAGCTTCCGCAGATCTGCATTCAGCTGCCCAGGAAAGCGGAGTGAGGTTGTGACGCCGCTCATCGTCAGGGACACTAAGTGGTTGAGGTCACCGTAGGTGGGATTGGTGAGCTTTAAAGTTCTAAAACATATATCATATAGAGCTTCATTGTCAATGCAAAAGGTTTCATCTGTGTTCTCTATTAGTTGATGGATGGAGAGGATGGCGTTATACGGCTCTACGACGGTGTCAGATACTTTGGGAGAAGGCACAACACTGAAAGTGTTCATAATCCTGTCGGGATACTCTTCTCTGATTTTGTTGATGAGGAGCGTGCCCATACCTGAGCCTGTACCACCACCAAGCGAATGGATGAGCTGGAATCCCTGAAGGCAGTCACAGCTCTCACACTCACTCCTGACCACATCCATGACGTTTTCAATCAGTTCAGCACCTTCTGTGTAATGGCCTTTAGCCCAGTTGTTTCCAGCACCCGAATTACCTGTAAACACAAGTGCAGAAAGAACAGCCACAAAGTTAACGAGCATTTTCAAAGGCTACGAAGAAGGGAGTTAAAATGCCATTTTCAGGACAGTTGACTCTAGCTAGTTTGCTGACAGCATGCTGTACATACCGTGAATAAAATTGTCAGGTCGAAAGAGCGGGCCTATTTTGCTAGATCGTACACTGTCCATTGTACCCGGTTCCAGGTCCACCAAGATAGAACGAGGCACGTATTTATGGGCTAGGACAAAAGAAAATGAATGCAGACAATTACTGTTACAAGTCAGACACAGGCTTATAAACTACTCTGAAAAATCCAACCCACCTACAGTGATTTGGGAATATGGGGGGAGGTGGGGTGGGTATGTGTGTTAATTATTTATTTTAACCTTTACGCTGTCTCTGCAAATTGCTCTGCCAACACCCTCACAGTGCTGAGCACTTACAGTAAGCCTCATTGAAGTACACGTTAATTCGCTCCAGCTGCAGTGATGCATCCCCACGGTAGTTTCCAGCGATGTCAATCCCATGTTCATCACTTATCACCTCCCAGAACTGAAAAAGGAAAAAGTTCAACACACTCACAAAGATTATTTTGTTTTCAGCACGATACATTGAGCATCGGCGCTGCTGTGCTCACGCCTGACAGCACATAAAGTGGGAAACGTGCCTGAAGTGGGGGATGTTTTGCCATTTAGGTATTACACCAGGGCAGGGATCCCCCTCTCTCCCCTCCCCAGATGATAAGTTTTAGGGAAAAGTTTAGTAAACCATGTATGCTGCTTAGCTATCACCCATAGCTCACAGGGGGATGCCCTCAATTTGATCCCTTTAGAGTGCAGAAATACTGATATTAAATAACACAGGTATTAGTTGGTATGAGCTTAACAAAAAATGCAAGGGGGTGGGGTGGATTGGGGAGCGTTGCTTTGAGGCCTGTCATGCACAAGTGGGACTGTGGCATGCCGCAGCTGACTGAGACAAATTTGTACGTGAGCAATGCTTTCCGCAAACAGATGTTGGTCCTACGTCCTATCTTGACACTCATATGGATGTCTTGTACTGGGGCTCTTATCTAGGCGGCAACCACAGCAGGGTTAATGTAGACACACCCACCCACTATAATGACCAGGCTATTTTAATTTTAAAGATCTTCTGGTTTAGCATCCAGTCTCATTTTTAGGGTACAAGTACACATGTGCATGGTGTCTGTGTGTGTGTGTGCTTTTCTACAAGTCTTACTAGTCATAAGCAGTTTCCCGGTCAAAGCCCATAAAAAATACCCCAAAAACTTTCAACTACGACACTGGCTGCATTCAAATTATCTGAGTCCAACATGACATTCCCCGGCCATCCACAGCTTCATGTTCCAATAAAAGGAATCGAGGAGAGATTTGTGGGAGCAAGAAATGGAGGAAGAACACAATGAAACAATCCTTCAGCTTTCATGTGCCCTCAAAGACCTCCCAGACCCAAATTAACCCAGACACTTTCTTTGACAACTCACTACTACTAATAATAATAATAGAGATGGATGTCACACAGCAAAAAGCAATGTGGTGGGTTTTTTTTCTCCAAGCACACAAAGTCAGCACTGAATGCCTTCCCTAAGTAAAAGCATGGCAGAGTCTGAACTACACAAAAGTACTCCAAATGGCATGATCACCTCTCACAGGAGGCCAGGCAGGCAGGAAAGAGCTTAATTAACTGTGCTTAATGCCACTCTCAGGAAAACCTAATTGGTCACTGATAGCACAGGTCATTCTGTTGACTCATACCATCCCACAGTAATTACTATAATGTGGCAGAGTCACTGCTGTATGGCTGAACTAAGCACTGGCATCACAAGTCTGCAGCCCTGGAATTACCGGCTCCTGCAACTTGGCCCAGTATTTTGCAGACTAGATTAGTGCCTCTGGGAATAGGAGTCCCAGCA
>NW_010250219.1:5891-10340 GCF_000690775.1 Eurypyga helias
GCACCATAGTTCTTGAAGATGTTGCATTCTTTGACAGTCTTAACATTAACTTTTGCTTGAGGAGCAAGCCCATCTTATCACTTTCCCATCAAAATACTCATGCTTGCTGTTAACACGCATCCTACCATTGAGCTGACAAAGCAATTGTTCCCCCACAAGTCCTCATCTGTTAATGATGTTTGATGTTTGACCTGCTACCACACTCATAGTTCTTGAAGATGTTGCATTCTTTGACAGTCTTAACATTAACTTTTGCTTGAGGAGCAAGCCCATCTTATCACTTTCCCATCAAAATACTCATGCTTGCTGTTAACACGCATCCTACCATTGAGCTGACAAAGCAATTGTTCCCCCACAAGTCCTCATCTGTTAATGATGTTTGATGTTTGACCTGCTACCACACTTAGCACTTACTACCCATGACCAATATTGAAAAGTCACCTTACCTTAGCTCCAATTTGGTTCCCACACTGGCCAATCTGAAGGTGCACAATTTCACGCATTTTGTGTAGCTTAGACCTGTTGGTGGCTACAACCTAACGCAGGTTTTCTGGCTGCAGTCCCCAGAACAAGCCCTCTTTCTGCTGCTGTATCAGCTACACCCAGTGCAGTCCGCCCCAAGGGGCCTTTTTATACTGGTGGGACTGTCAGCCAGCCAGCAAGGGGAGTAGCCAGCTCCCCAGGCAGCTCATCAGAGCATTTCACAAGGAGGCAAAGTGCCTGTTGGCTGCCTGTGTACAAGAGCACAGGTACATTACTGTGTGGCTTGGAAAAGGAAATTGTCACACCCACCCCCTTACAATTAATTCCAGTTCTCTTTGCAGCAAACTGTGATTAATTAACATTTGTTCACACTGTATTTGTGTTTCATTATTTATAGATACTATATATACACTTATATATGTATATATAGAGATTATAGCAAAAAATGAGCAATATCTTAACTTATCAAGTACCTGTGCTTCTGATACCTAATTTAAATTTTATCATATGAGTCATACGACAACATCCATAATTAAACCAGTAACAACTTTTGAGCAGTAGCTTCCTGTAACCACAACATTCAGCGCACTGCCAGGCAAACTTGCAGTTCACTAATAAGCATCGTTCTCCGTGTCTAACTGCATGAAGGAGGGGCACAGGATCAATAACAAAAAACCTGCTTTGTAAAACATAAATGTAACACTGCACTCTCAGTGAGATATGTTCCTTAAACATTTAATAAGAATCCATCAATTTCAGCCAATGTAAAATCTGAATCAACTTGTGACTAGCTTGCACAGACGCTCATACTCTTTCTTTCTTTCTCTCTTCTTTTCCTACCATTAAGAATTACAGTATTTCTTATATTTCTCATTTTCTTACATCCGGGATGTAGTATTTCAGAACTTGCCAAGAAAATGCAAGAGGTGAAAACCCAGTTCCACTGAAGTTAGCTATAATGTTCACTCTCTGAAACGTTTCACTGCATTAAAGGAAACGATGCAAGGCTGAGCAAAACATGCCAGTCATGTTGTCTACTGATAACAGGACTAGTATCATTGTGCAACAGAAACCCAGAATGGACTGTTTTCTGGAAGCTTACAGTAGTTTTACTACGTCAGATGACTGTCAGTGCTTTGCCAGCGTTCCTTTTAAGGATAGGAAAAGCAACTATAATTAGGAAAGCACCTTAAATTATGTTGTATAAAAAGATGACAGTGGAAGCACTTGACTCATTGAAAGTAGTAACTTTACCACTTTATGGGTTGCTAAAGATATCTCTGAGCTTCCATATTGTTCCAAAAGACAAATCAGCTTATTCCAGACTTCCCCACCACAGATGACTTCCACTTCTTCCACCAGCCAATGGAGGAACAGACAACTGCTCACAAGACAAAGCTTAGCACCAGAATTGCATTGCAAAAAAGTGGCTCGCAAACATTCTGACATCCTCTGCCAAGCTATGAGCCGCCCTCAGTAAGGAGCAATAAAAGCAAGGCTTGAAGTTCAGGTGGATTAATTTTGTTTCCTTGAAACACAACAGTTGTATTGTTTTCCAAAAAATAAATATTCTCTAAATAGTTTAGTGTGCTGAGCAAGACAACGTAACAGTTATGTTCCACTGCCACACTGTACATGTTTTCGACTATGGCAGTGGCTATCGCCTACAATTTTCTATGACAAAGTTCTGCAAAGGTTATTTGGGCATTTACTTTGACAGCAAATTTCATTTTATTCATGCACATTTCATACATGTTTTCCCCAACTACACTAAAAGTAATGGTGCAAGTCTGAGCTGCACATTCAATTGCTGCATTCTGAATGGGAGCTGCACTGACAAACTGTGTCAGAGCCACTGACACTAAGACTACTTAAAGTATGCAAAGTGTTAATCTACAATGGCCACAACCTATGAAGAGGCTGAAGATGCTAATTCACTGCCCAGAAAATCTGGCAAAATAGTTTCAGCAATACATAGACTCACTGAGAGCATCTCACACGCAAAAAAAAAATAAAAAGGGAAGTGAAAGAAATATGCAATCACTTGACAGTGATTTCTCTCTTGCTAAAAATAGTTCCCTGGAATCATGTGCCTGGTCTGAAACACTTCCTTATAGAACCTTAGAAATTACGGCACATGACACAAAGTACCTGAGGTGCTTCATGGACCAGAGGTGGGTTTGTACCTCTTTTCCCTTTCCTCCCAGCTGCATTTCTGTGAACCTCCAAGTCTGTCTATACCAAACCTGGCACACAGAAAGCCTGTTTCTCCCTAACTTTTGTTCACAGGCTGGTCATTGCTCAGCTCTGAGAACCTCAGGCCTGCTAACCGCCTGAGCGCACTTCCCAGGCACAGCCACTGAACATGTGCTTTTGCAGATTAGGGGTGTGAGCAGCATCACCAGAGAAAGAGGAGACGCTGCGGAAGGGTTGGCTTCCAGGGGCTTTGGGCACTCCGCGTGGCACTGGGCACGGCTATTACCAGCCTGTCCCGCAGTGTCTATTATCAGGCGGCCCACTGCTTCCACTGCCTTCAGAGTTGGCCCTAGATACCAAAGCCCTGGTGATGGGCATAAGATAAGACCACAAACAAGCCAGGTTTTTTTTTGTTATTGGGGTTTTTTGTTAATTTCTGATTTTCTTGGTAGTTTTGTGGGTTTTCTGTGCCATCACAGTACCCACTAGCAACAAATACGTATGTGCAGGGAGGCATTCTGAGGTACCTTTATTTTTTTTCATACGGTTTTCTTGGGAGGAACTAGCTTTTCACAGTAGCAGAGGAGATTGTTGAGAAGAAAGCCTATTCAATTTAAGATAAGCCTGGCTACAGGCCACCACATAATTTTAGAAAGCTCTGTGAATGGCTACCAGATGAGCTGATGCTAGCCTCAACTAATCTGGGCTAGTTCATCCTTAGGAATGATGCCAAACCCATTGCATTCAACAGGCAATAGACTACCATCTACTTTGCACTGTCATTTCAGTTAGTAAGAAAAGCTGTTTAAAGACTACCTCCCTAAGGGTGGTCTAAAGGGCATAAGGCAGGACTGCCCACTGTAAGTTATTATCAGCGTAATGTGCCCGTATGTTTAAACAAACAGGTTTTGGTACAACTGGAGTGGAGAACCAAGCAGTTCGCTACCTTCCCCACGCTGCAGATCTACCCTGGCTGAACCCTAGGGCTTGCAGCAGGTGAATTCATCTGCTGGGCAGTGGTCGTCGTTGGGACTCACTGCCACAACGGCAGCTACTGCTGACAGCTGTGGTTTCCTAAACCTGTTTGCCAGCCTTGAAAGCTCTAGCCAACACATGGAAAAGAGACTACCAGTCACTGGAGAATTATTTTTGCTAGTGACTAAATCTTGTAGCAGATAATAAAGAATCTTCAAATGTGTTGAACTCTAAAGAAAAGCCTAAAAAATGGCCCCAAGCCTGTATTACTTTGTAAATTGTAGCATAAAAGGGCTTGAGAAATTCAAACCGGGACTAGTAAAACAACCCCGACTGAACGGAGAAGCCGGACTGCCTGCTCTACGCCATCACGGCTGCTGGGCACAGTCTTACACAACACTCGTGTGGGGCCAAAGGTAAAGCCACCTGGGCTTGTGTCACCAGGCACAAGTCCTCTTGTCACAACCCCTGTGCTGACACCAACTGCGTATGTTGAGCCATCACGGTATTTTCATAGCTCTCCCTTCATTTCTGAGCATGTGAGCTGGAACCTCCCCGGGGACAGCCGCATTCCCCCCGGCGCTGTCCCCGGCGGCGGCTGCCCGGGGTGCTGCGGCGTTCACGGACCCGAGCAGCACTCGGTACCACCAGGAAGGCCTCGGCGACCAACACGCCGACTCCGCATCACGGAGCGCGGCTGATGCACACGAAATGAGGAACTCCCGGAGGCTCCGCATCCCCCGCCCACCGCAGGTAAGCACGCCGGGCCGGGCCACCCCAGCGCCACGGCCGCTC
>NW_010250220.1:0-1238 GCF_000690775.1 Eurypyga helias
CCTGGCTGAACCCAGCACAACTATTACTACTACTACTAATATTTAATTTTTAATTATTTAATTTTAATTCTGGGTCTGTTTTTTCTCTTCTGTATTTTCAGTCCCCAATCTCTATTCACTCTATATTCACTATACAGAGATTAATAAAAGGCAACCAGGTATACATGAAAACATGCACCAGTGAATGAGTAATTCTCTGTTCCCCACTGAAAAGTGGGGACATAAGGGTGAAAGTTTTTATATGAGAGGAAAGTGAAAATATGTGGGGAATTAATTCAAAGGGGAGTTATTTTAAAAATAAGTAATGGGTCCTCCACTTGGGTGACATGAATCCCATGCAATGCTACAGGCTTAGGGATGAATGGCTGAAAAGCTGCCCAGTGGAAAAGGACCTGGAGGTTGGTTGACAGCTAGCTGAATATGAGGTAGCAGTGTGCCCAGGTGGCCAAGGCAGCTAATGGCATCCTGGCTCATAGCAGAAATAGTGTGGCCAGCAGGACTAGGGAAGTGATTGTGCCCCTGTACTCAGCACTGGTGAGACCACACCTTGAATACTGTGTTCAGTTTTGGACCCCTCACTACAAGAAAGACATTGAGGTGCTGGAGCATGTCCAAAGAAAGGCAATGAAGCTAATGAAAGGTCTGGAACACAAGTCCTATGAGGAGTGAGTGAGGGAACTGGGGTTGTTTAGTTTGGAGAAGAGAAAGCTCAAGGGAGACCTTATCAGTCTCTACAACTACCTGAAAGGAGGTTGCAAAGAGATGGGTGTCAGTTTCTTCTCCCAAGTAACAAGTGATAGGACTAGAGGAAAAGGCTTTGAGTTGCACCAGGGGAGGTACAGATTGGATATTAGAAAAAATTTCTTCACAGAAAGGGTTGTCAAGCATTGTAACAGGCTGCGCAGAGAAGTGATTGATTCACCATCCCTGAAAATATTTAAGGGACATGTGGACAAGGTGCTTAGGGACATGATTTAGTGTTGAAATTGGCAGTATTATGTTAATGGTTGGACTTGATGATCTTAAAGCTGTTTTCCAGCCTAAATGATTCTATGATTCTAAGTTTGGAAACTTTTTTTTTGTTCTTCTAATTAGACATTTCTTTCCCATTTTTGTCTCTTTTTGTTGACATTCCCTTTGAGAATGTAATGTTCTCATTTTTAAGGACAACCTTCCTTTAATATGGCTGAAGGTTATGTTACAGGAAGAGGTGTCATTTTGGTATTTATTCAGTTCAT
>NW_010250220.1:1300-1836 GCF_000690775.1 Eurypyga helias
AAGTGACCTGAATGAGAAGAGGCCTGGGCAGAGGAAAGCGGGCAAGATCCACTGCAGCTGTACCTGGAAATGATGCAAATTTTAAAGAGTCTATTGGAATTCAGAATTAGAAACGAAGTGTTACCAATGGAAAAGGAAGGAGGGTGTCACAGAGCAGAGTGGTTTAGGCCACTTAAAAGATCAGCATCACAAATATTAAGGGAAAAGCCAATTTAATATGAATTTGTGAAAAAGAATGACATAGAATTTGATGACAAGGTCCACTCTACTACTTTTTTGGCATAGAATAGCATACATAGGCAAAATAAAATTAGCAATGGATTAAAATGGTTTACACAAATGAAAAAAATTTTTTACAGTCAGGGAAAATTAAGACAGAACTAAATTGCTGCGATATGTACTGGTGATCTGTATTACGGAGAAAGGGTAAAGAAATTCCTCCTGTTGGGTCAGAAGGTTCAGAGTGGACACCCCTTGCATTCTAAACTCATCAAAAGAGAAATCTAGGTGTGGCTAATGTGGGAAACCTCGGCTGG
>NW_010250221.1:0-264 GCF_000690775.1 Eurypyga helias
TCCAGCCCCGTGGAGGAGGGGAGGGAGCGCCGCCGGCCCGCTCCTCCCGCGCGTCCCCAGGGCCGGATCCCTCTTCCCGGAGCCGTGCCTGGAGCCTGCTCGCCCACGCGCCCCACGGGAGACCCCCGGAACCCCTTCGGGTGGATGTCAGAGGCATCCCCCGGCTGCACCTTCACAGTGTTAGCGTAGCCACCACATAATCACGGAATGATTATATGCAGGTGCTTTATTCAGCGCTGGGTAGCCGGGGTAAGCACCCCAACC
>NW_010250221.1:314-6802 GCF_000690775.1 Eurypyga helias
CAAAAACTACATATGTATTAGATTACGACATCAGCCTCGCTTCGTATGATAATTAGTTCCGCTTCTCATGGTAATTAGGTCTCCTCCCATCTGAATATGCGCATTTCCCTCTGGTGGTGGTCTCGGGGGTCTTCAGGTGGTCGTCCGGTGGTCGTTTAGGTGAATGAACGGTCTTAAACTTTTTACCTTTCTTAGTTCACACATGCGCATTACCTATTTCGTTACTTAACTATATAACTATCTCTTTGTTTATAAATTTCCTAGGTTACAGTTCATTATAAGCTGGTACGAGAGAAACACATAAATCAACTTTATCTGCTCCAATTACTTGTCTTGTCTCACACCACATTCTTTTAGCAAAATCTCCTAGCAACTATCTACCAAGGTCTCAGTGTCTAACTTGTTCTACTCATTTTCTTATATTTTATCCCAACAACAGGGCTGGGGGGCACCTGCTGCCTCCCCCCGCGGCTGCCCCTCCTGCCCTTCGGGGGTCGCGGTGGGACTCCTCTGGAGCAGGGGCAGCCGTGCTGAGCGGTGAGCCGGCGGGCATGCATCAACCCACAGCCCCCTGGGCTGCTGCTGCAAATGGCAAAGCCGTGGCTAAGCTGCTCCTTGGTCCCAAGCCCATTGTCGTGGCTTCCAGCGGAGAGGGCGAGCTTGTCCGAGCGCTCATCCCGCTCTGGCAGCGGGAGCCGGCAGCAGGCCCAGCAGGATGCTACGGCAGAGAAGGCCGTGAGGGAGGTCCCCTGAGATCCCCCAGAAAGTCCCCAGCGGCCTTCCCCCGGGTGTCAGTGAAAGTCCAACAAAACGTGAACGAAGCCAACTACAAACAGTATCTCCAGCAGAAGTGTTCCTCAAGTCTTGACACAGCTGAGGGGGAAGTGGGCTGGAATTGGGCAGATACCTGCAGAAACGGAGCAGTGGAGTTAGGGATTTTTGCCTCCCGCAGCAAACTGAACTTTACAGTGTATGGGGAGCAACTGGAGGCTCTCCCGGAAATACTTCTGCAGAAGGAAGACCTGGTTCACATTTCTAGGTCCCCTGTGTATTCTCATTTCCTCCTCTGATGCTGCGGTTGTTGTGACAACAGTTGAAGGGCATGTTTGTATCAAATACATTCTCGCATACCTTCCATTCTGCCCTGCGTGGATTTTTATAAACTGCTCGGTTCCACAACCTCAAAGCATCCCGGGGGTAGTGTTGTCCGAACCGCAGATTCATCACCCGGCGTGCGACAGAGCAGTTCTCACACACTGAGCAGAGATACAGCGTGTATTCTGACCTGGGCGCTAGGTGCGTTGTCTACAAATCAAAGCAGACCGGAAATCATCACCATGCTGTCTTTTATACACATTTTACAACACCGTGTTAGTACCTCCTACCTATTCTTGATTGGTTAGTAATTTACACACAGTTACACCATGCAGTTGTAGCTAATACACATGCTCAGGGGAAGGGTCTTCACCTGGGGTAGCGCCTTCTTGACCTATGGATGCGATTTTTAGTATTGTAATGAAGGCAGTTTGCTTCAGGACACCCTAAAAGTAAGTTTTATTGCCAAGTTGGCCAGTGGGATAGTTGTCTTGCCAGGTTGTCAAATAACGTATGCTATACACAATCAGTCCTGCATGTTGTCTCTGGTCAAGATCGAGTGAATAGGGACTTCAAAGAAGAGTGTTCTGTTCATTATCAGCTAATGAAGGCTAACATTAACAATACACAATTCTAACATAAGCTGACTCCTTAGGTCAGGATGCCCCGTACCAGTAGTGCTGCCAACAAGACACCTGTCACCTGCGGCAAGGTTGTTCCTCTCTCCCCCAGAAGAGAAGCATATGTAGTATGTTCTGTTCTTCAGTTAGTTATGTACAAAAGTAAACAAATGTTGCTATGTGTTTACCTTAAAGCAAGCAACGAAGGAAATCCGTCTTGCAACGCAGCAGGAGATAGAGTTCTGTGGAGAGAACTTCATTTGGTTCTTTGGTTCTGGGCTCCAAAAAAGGGCCATCTCCTGGATGGTGTAGCTCTAATGCAGTAACTCCCATTGTACCTGAGGACCGAAGGCTCTCCATTCCAGAATTGTTGTCAATCTTTAACTCAGGCTCAGCCTTTGGGGATAAAGAACCACTTTCTCAAAGATAAGCAGTGCGGTAAACAGTAAGGACAAGTTTGACAGTTTTGGTGGTGTTATTGTTCGCCTGTTTGATTTAACAAAGACACTATGATCATAGAGTCATATAATCATGGAATGGTTTGGGTTGGAAGGGATCTTAAAGATTATCTAGTTCCAACCCCCCTGCCATGGGCAGGGACACCTTCCACTAGACCAGGTTGCTCCAAGCCTCATCCAGCCTGGCCTTGAAGACATTCAGGGATGTCATGTTCTTTACCTGTTGGCATAAGCACAAGCAGCTTTATACCCAGGTGTATGGGTTTCTGTAGTTAAAGCAAAAGATGAACAGGTGAAATCAAGTTATCATTTGGAGTCTACCTTGGAAAGATAGTAAAAAGGCTTGGAAAGCAGATAAAAATATATGGGAGCTTTGCATGAACTTGGCAACCACTTAGGGAAAAACTTCAGGATCACTGTGAAACTGGGTACTGGAGTGGCTGTTACTGCAGATGCACTTTGTACTAATGAGACTACACTAGGCTTCAGCTCTCTTCTCAAGATGCTAGTAAACTTAGGAAAACTGTGTCACTAGACCTTTGTTTCAGCTTCAACTAGCTGTCTCCTGCATGTGACCAAATCTAACGTGGAGGCACTCTGATGTTGACCATACAATGAGTAACAGGAGGAGTTGCGCCTCATCAGCTTGAATCTAAGGCATCTGACCAGCAAACCTAAAGGCTACTCACAGCTTTTGAACACAGCTGTGAGTAGCTGCATTTGAGGCATCTAGAAAGAGGCACTCAGCTTTCCAGTGTGATTCACTGGGTATACCCCCTCTGCCCTAACAGACAGACTGCTTTGGGTCCCAGCCACCCGTTTCAGATGCAATAATAGCACAGTAACAGTACTGAGTACTGTGGGGAAATTAGGCTGAAAATGAAAGTCAGCGTTTCTCTTTTGGGGAGAAACAGATCATTCACCTAGAATCTCTACATTTGCTATATTCAAGTTCTTCCCAACATTTTTGCTATATTGCCCATTTGAAAGACACGAGGGGGGTGCTTTTCTTTAATGACACACTGCTTATTTTCCTCAGAATGAGCACCAATAGTTTGTGGCTCATTTACGATGCCAAAAATGGTATGGATGACAGATCTGGAGTCTTGACTAGCTGCTGAATTAGCAACCATTACCCAAATGCAGGCAAAACGTAGCTACCAGTGTAGTAGATCTAGATTCTTGTATCCAAGAGGAGGATTGTCCAAAAAAGCAGACCTTTGCAAGGTGTGGAGCACACCATGATGGGAGAGGGCCTTGAATGCACTAATAGGCCTCAGGTTCCCTGACTAGCTTTACCTGGGGTTTCCATCGGTGAGCCGACTGCTCATAGCCCAGGAGATTTATCTATGCTCAGGTCTGGGCAATCCAGTCATTGTCTGAACCGTGTTGTAGGTCTGTCTGTGTCTAGTCCTGAACTGGCTTCAGTCCTGACTCCTTGCGTGGCCTTTGTCTGATGGTGCCTGGAACAATGGAACAAACCTTTTGCAACCCTTGCTTTTCTCATCGACTTAGATGTTATGGGACTATAACCCAGGCTGTGAGGTTGCTGACAGAGCTGTGGTCACCCTAAGCTTCTGGCTAGGCTTTCCTTGGAGGGTAGCCCTGCTCTTGCTGTTCTGTTACAAGCATGCCTGTTGTCTGCTGCCTCATTACTTGGTTTTGATGTAGACTGTGCTTGCAGGATTGATGAAGCAGCATGACTCCCTAGCAGCTTCTTGGAGGCTCAGCACGTGTTCTCTCTGCCTCTGAAATGGCTTTAGAGCAAGGTTGAGGGTGTCCTCACCTGTCTGATTCAGTTCTCATTCTTTGCTGTCACAAATCCAGTTCTTCAATTCCTTCATCTGGCTCAAGATGCCAAAGAAGCAATGAAAAATGAGCTGGATAATGGGGAAGTCACTGGGAAACCATTGCACGAAAAGCTAAAGAAGATATGTAACACTCAAGGAAATAATAATCCTTGGGTCTAGATACTGAAGTAGAAAGATACTTAAATTCAAGCCCTACCTCTGCTTCTAGGCCTACCTACATGTTTTCTATGTTGGCAATGTCAGCGTAAAATGTTCCCACCCCCTCATCACAGATAAATGAATGAATCTAAATGAACTTGTCTTACCTGAAGTGTTTCTTTTTACTTTGAAATGAAGATGAAGGGAGGGCTCATGTCTTATCAAGTTCTGTATTGCTCAGACCCATAGTCTGTTGTGTCTTACCTGAGAAGACTATCTTTAAGTGGAATCATTTCAATAATCAAGTTTGACGTGATTCCACAAGCAGATGTAGCTGCACAGTTGAGGACCGATAAACTGAAGTGTGTGAGTTAGAAAAGAAAGGAGCTACTTTGGAATGGAAATTTTTGATGCCTTCTTATAAAGAAAGCATGGATATTTAGATCCCTGTTTTGTTGCTTTATCTTCTAATGCCTCAGTGTGGTGGCTGTAAAGTGACATGAAGAATCAGCTTTTGCTGTTTTGTCCTTTGATTTTATATCAAGTTCTTACAGGGTAAGGTTATTATTTCTAGTATTTCTGCCCAAACAGAAACTACACTTGTAAGACACTCTCATGTCCTCATTTATTGTTGGTTGTTTAGAGTTCAATTTAGCCCTTCCTCTTGAAACTAGATTAGCTCTTTCTGGTGTTTGCTCTCCTTTATTTTCAGCAAAATTGCAGTTGGCTCTTAGTTCTGATGCACTGTCTGGTTTCTTGTGGTGAAACTCCAAGCAATGAAGCCCTGGGGACAGAGAGCTACAGTCCTTTCAGTCTTTGAAGTATTTTTACATGGATCTCACTCGGTCTGCAAGGGGACAGAAGCCTTTTAATTCAGATTAAAATTTCTAGTAGTCCTTTTGACTCACAGCTTCATTAGATCTTCATCTGTTAGCCTCCATAAAATTGAGCTCTCCCAAATACATGAATTTTCTGTTGCTTTCTCTGCTGACTTTGACAGGTAGGTAGGTAGATGTCTCCTGCTGACCCTGGTTATTGACACCAAGGAGCTATGAACTGCAAGAGCAAGAAAGAAAGGAATAGTGCCAGAGAAAAGGCTTTCATTGCTACTGAGTGAAAAAAAAAATCCTGCCTGAGTGTGCCTAAATCAACTGTCAGATTTCATCTGTTCTTCAGGCATGTATTCATTGCTTTGATAACATCTTAAAACTGTACTAATGTGGTTTTATTCATGATCAGCTGATGGACTACATAGACTTTTAGGGCTCATCTCCCTTAGGGACTGCTCCTTGAGGTCTGCTGTACCAGTGTAAACCATCAGTGGGTGCATGCAAGGCACCCAGCTCATGTTTGCAGGGAAGTGCTAATACACATCACAAGCAGTTTTCCTTTGCTGGGGACTAAACACTGCTCTTTATCCATTTCAAAACATATCTGTTGTCTGTATTGGCCAAAAATACTTTTCCCAAGAGTCAGTCTTTTTTCTTATTAGCGAGATTTTATTTGATTTGTTTTCCACGCCACGCATTGTTCAGCGGTCAGGAAGGAAATTGCACAGGGCCGAAACAGGCGGTGATGGACTGCAGCCAGTTGGTGCCGGTCATACCTACGTGGCGGACTGTTGGGGCTGCCTAGTTTGTCGAGAACTCCGTCCCAGGTGGTTTGGTCACTTTGCTGTCGCTAGCGATGACACCCGAGGGGCAGTAGTAGGACTGCATGTGCATGGATATTAAGTGAAGAACAGGGCAGTCGGCATTTCGAGTTCCTCTGTTTCCTAAGTGTTTGAAGTACTTGGCTTGCCTTTCTCCAAGTTTGACTGATTCTGGCTACCAGCCACACAGACCTTACCGAAAGCTGTGGGCATTTATGTTCTGTGTGGCTGTTTGTAAGTCAGTTCTTGAAGGCAGTTGTTTGTTTCAGAGAAAAGTGGCCACAGCAGGAACTTTGTGCACAGGAAGAAGGTGGAGATTTTTCTTAACAGGTGCAAAAAGTGCTTCTGTTCTTCAGTAGCCACTTTTGGCTCCTGCACAGATAAGGTTAACAGCACTAGCCTTGCACAGTCCTTAAAAGCAGCCTCTGAGAGCGCAGGGTCTCCAAGTTTGGGGGAAAAATATTTTTATATATAAAAAATACATTGAGACCTTTTCTCGTAACAAGAATCTCTTTCTCCAGCTCTGCCTTGATGGCATTGTCTTTGCTATCCTCGTTACCCACATTCTTTCCTTCCTGTGCTTTAAAGCACAGGTTATGACCTAGATGCAGGCCATGAGCAGCCAAGTGCAGTGTGCGTGGCAGAGGCAGTCTCATGTCAGCTGGTCGACAGTAATGTCTGGAGAGGCCTCTGGTGAGTGCTGTGTCCAGTTCTG
>NW_010250222.1:0-720 GCF_000690775.1 Eurypyga helias
CGGCCCCGCGTGGCCCTGGCCCGTGGCGAGGTCAGGAGGGCAGCACCGATGGCCGGTGAGATGGCACCGTGGCCAGGCCAGTCACGGGCCTGTCTGCTCCCGGAGGGGCTGGGAGATGCCGTGCCACTGTCCCCAGGCATCGCCGTCCCCCCAGCATTGCCATCCCCGGACAGTGCTGTCCCTGAGCATCGCCGGCCTCAGACATTGCTGTCCCCTGGCATCAACATCCCCTGGTATCGCCGTCCCCAATCACCGCCGTCCCCTGGCATCGCTCTCCCCTGGCCTCGCTGTCCCCCCTGGCATCGCCGTCCCCAATCACCGCCATCCACTGGCATCGCTGTCCCCTGGCATCACCATTCCTGGGCATCACCATCCCCTGGCATCGCCGTCCCTGGTCACCACTGTCCCCTGGCATCGCCGTTTCTGGGCATCACCATCCCCTGGCATCGCCATCCCCTGGCATCACCATCCCCTGGCATTGCCATTCCTGGGCATCGCCATCCTTGGACATCACTGTCCCCCGGCATTGCCATCCCTTGGCATCACCATCCCTTGGCATCGCCGTCCCTGGTCACCGCCGTCCCCTGGCATCACCGTTTCTGGGCATCACCATCCCCTGGCACCACAGTCCCCTGGCATCACCATCCCCTGGCATTGCCATTCCTGGGCATCGCCATCCTTGGACATCACTGTCCCCCGGCATTGCCATCCCTTGGCATC
>NW_010250223.1:0-5901 GCF_000690775.1 Eurypyga helias
TTCGTCCACCAGTACCCCCAAGTACGCAACATATGCATATAATAGATATATATACACACACGCACGCACTCTGGAAGGAAAAGAGGATCCTGCAGTGGTCCTCTGGCCTGCAATGCCACTGCTGCCTTTTTGCCATGATTTTGGTGATAGTATCTAGGAAGAACATTATGTAATTTTTTTTTTTTTTAATTTGAAAGGTGACGCGTGATCAATGATTTGGCCAATACAGTGGGTAATCTCTTGTGCTTCTTTTTATACAGAGATTTCCTGGAAGCACTGTGGGAGAATGTGGGTGTTTGCCAGGGGGATGTGAATTATTTTCCTTCCAAAAAAAGTAAATAATAATTCGGAAGGCTTTGTGTAAACACTGGGTGTTTGGTATGTGCTGGTGAGGCTTTGTACCACTCTCCACCAGGTTACACAGCCCCAAGTGCTGAGGAGCAGCTGCTCAGAGTCTGCCATCTGCTACACTACTCTGCTTTCTCAAAGCCGCTGTAAGCTGTGGGCATAGAGCACAACAGAAAGGCTGTCATCTGTTTCCAAGCCTTCGGAAAAAGCGTGGTCATAGTTGAGGCTGTGGACGAGATGTGGTGGCCTGACCTGTGATGCTCTGGATGCTTTCCCCATGCCCACAAGGCTGTTTGCTAGAGACTTCTGAATATATCCTCTTAAACTGGAGGAGAAGGGGGGTGAGGGCATCTTTGGGCTGCTGACTTGTTTGTGACACTCACTGCAGGTGTGCTGGGGGCTTAATGGCCCAAATAAAAGCCAGAATTGATCTTACTACAGTTTCTGCTTCCTGAAGAAACTTGTGTATGTTCTGTCTTTTCTTTCTGAAGGCTGGTATGTAGGGGGTCAGAAACAGCCCTAAGATTGATCTGACCTATGCGAATACGCTGTGGCTGTGACCACGTGTCAACTGGTCTTTCAGAGTGAAATAAAACAGAGAACTAAATTGTACTGCAGAAGAGAAACAAGGTGAACAAGAAAAGTGTTCTGTCCTGTAACTCATGCCTAGTCTAACTATGCAGAGTATCACAATTGCTTTCTACTTCCGTGTGTAACTTTATTTTGGCCCACAGGTACGTGTATCAACAGAAGCTTTGCATAGCTCCTTTTAACAATACTGTATGTGTCCAGTAGTCCAGAACCTTTCAAGGAGGAGTATGGTGTATAAATTTAAGTGTATTTTTTATTAGCCTAAGTATTGCGTTACTCTTTAACCTACTACTATCATCTATACTCAAGTTTTAAAAGTGAGGCTTGTATTTTACCATGAAGTGGCTGGAGGATATCAACTCTGTGCTCCAGCCACTGGTGATCTGACTTTAGCTGGTGGTGAAGCTACCGTGCCTCATCTGCACTGTTACAACATGCATGAATTTTATTTATTTAAATTGTGGTCAAAACACACCCTTTTTGTTAGCAAAGAAATAGCCTGTAGCAAAGAAAATCTAGGGCTGTTTACTACTAGCGTGTGTATGCTGAAGCTAGGTAATTAGTGTTGCATGTGTCATAGCAATGGGGCTGGCACATGTTTCTTCTAAGACTCTTATGAGAAGGTAACATCTTTCCTATGTAACACCCCACCAGCTTCTTCCCAACACAGTTGTTTTCTGGCCTAGGAAACAGCTACAGTATTTCTTCTGATTCATGAAGATTAAATTGTGCTTGGTTCAGCCTGTCAGCAGGGTGTCTTGGGCTTCTTTGTCACTTATTGTTAAAATCTTTCTTTCATTCTTCTTTGCTTACAGAAAAGGTTTGAAGTCTGTTATGGTGACTGCAGTGGGCTTCTACTTTTACACTGGTTGCCATAGGTACTGTGCTTGCTTCCAGATACTCTAGCCAAGTGAGACCTTGTAGCTCTTAAGGAAAGAAGCAGTTCTTACTCTTCTTTAATTACGTATTTTGTTAACTCTTCAAGTCTCTGATTTAGAGGATGAAATTAGAACCAGTAAATATCTAAACTGAATGGAAGATGCCATTGCCTTGGAGCTTTGTTTACTTGAGCTTGTGTAAAAACGAGGCTTGCCAATATGTATTAGTATTAAGAGTTTATAAAGCAATCAACAAGTATGTTCTGTTTGGAACTGAGGTTGAACTAAATAAGTAGAGTTATTTTTTAGGCTTTTATTTTTTGTGAGTGTGTCAGAATCAACTGTGCAGTGTTATTGTTGCTGGGGGCATAACAAAATTTCCAAAAGTAGCCATATTCTTAGTACAGATTTGCAAAACTGTGTAGAGGGAGGAAATGCATAGGAAGCGAAGCTGAATGAAGCATATCAGTACTCAGGAATCTGAATTTCCTTTTTGGGAACTGGGTGGCAACTGGGAAAAGTTGAAGGATGTGACATAGTAACTCGTAAACCTTTTCTTTGTTACAGGCATCCTGTAAGCAGAGGTTTATACTTGTGAATTATAGCACTTAGTATATTGCCTTTTGTTTAAGCTTCTTTTTACAGACCCAGTTCAGCAAGTCAGGGCTCTGGAAATGGGAAATCTACAAAGTCTAAAATCCATGCAATAAACCTGCTTCTGATGTCGAGCTGGATGCCCAGGCTAGATTTGAATTTTTCATCCAGCACAGCAGAGAAATTCCAAAGATGACTGAAGCTGTGACTCTCACTCTATTTAAATGCATAGCTGTTTCACTTAATGTTTTTTGTCTCTGTTCTTGGAGCTGAAACCTACTTTAAGTAAGGCCTCTGACTTTCAGCAGCATCAGCTACACATCTGCCATTGTTTGCATGGCTTGTGTTTTCATATTCCTTTCTTCTCCACCTATACAAACAAAAACAGGAAGCAGGATTTTTAGGGGGAGGTTGCCATATCCTTTTCAGATGTTTCTTGCCTGACCATTTAAAAGGTTGTCTCTTAGTGTCACAGTGATTATAAGCAGGCATTGTTACTTTTAACTCGGATAGGAAAGGAACTGACGCCCCTAAACATGTTAGCCTAAAAATAAAAGCCCTTTTCTGCCTTTCCTTGATGTGGTATGACTGCAGCTAGCACTGAAAGGACTGCAAACACGTTGCCATCTATTTGAAGTACCGAAATGACTCATTAAAGTAGGCCATCACTGCTACAGAATGCGTAGCATAAAACAGGCTTCTGTGAGCAGCCTGCTGACTAACACAATGCTTTCTGTTTGCTGCCACAGGAGGTACTCGGACATGGCTGTGAGGATATGACAAGGCCTCTCTTTCAGAAACACAATGGCAAATGCATTTCAGCTTGTCACTGGGATCTAAAACCTCAGTCTTCCCCTCCCAGCTCCTCTGTACACACAAAACCAGTCATCTCTGAACCTCTGCAGAGACCAGTTGCTTCCACCATTTCTTACTCTGCAGCCAACCAGTTTTATGCAAGATTTTCTAAATGTTTCCTGGCAAAACCAAGTCTTGTCCTTGACTTGCTGCAGGTGTCTTAATGTGTTATTTGCTTTGGCTGTATAATTTGATACCTTGTGAGTATCAAACACTCCATGAACAAAAGATAAAATGCTTTTTATGGATGTCCACGCTTATTCTTCATTGTGCTCTTAGAAAACGCCTGTGTGTTATGTACTGTAATTGTTCATGCCTGCCATGGGAATATAATGAATATAAAAGAGTTATTTTCTGGTGGCCCTCTTTTAAAGTTGGATGGGGCTTATTTGTTTACAGAATCAAAAGAACTATAGCAATTACGTGCTTCCTATAAAGCATGTAGCTTGCATAAAGCATTGAGTAAAAAGGAGAGGGTGTGTAGATCATGTAGTGTTATTGTACTCTCGATGCTTACCTGAAAGCTTCAGCTGAATCACAAGTCTTGGAGTCTTTTCTTTGCTTGGTCGCCAGTGCTGATTCTTGACACCTTCTTCCTGGGTGATTTCTTTGGGGAACTTCCAGTTAGGAGAAACTGAGTGTTAAAGGGCTGTAGGTTAGTACTGGGCATGACTTTTCTTGTGGAGGGGAGGGAACTGGAGTCTTAAGTCACCTTTTTGGAGATGCTCATGTACCACAATGCAGAGATCCTGATACTGTCTGTGGTGAGACAGTTGACTGCAAGCAAGAAATGTTGTGTAGTGAGTAGAAACAAAATGATTGCATCCAGAGGCTAGAATTGAAGGGAGTGGTTCTCATCAGAGAGCTCAAGAGAAGGAGGGTACCATCTGTGACTGAAGCGTGAGGCAACAGTTCAAAAACATGATTCATACAATTCTTCCTCTTTGCATTCTTGAGAAAGCAGTTATCTAACTGAAGATCTTACTAAAGGTTTGTATGAATAAATACTGAACATACGGTTTCTTCTAGTAGTTTACTAATGAAGTTGGAATTATTGATGGTGTGTAATGATTTCTAATTCACTGAGGTGATAAACAGTGAGGTTGTAGCTCAACTTAAGCTAATGCAGTCTGTTTTGCTTTCCCTTCCTTTTCTTGCCAGCAGAGGTGTTTCACCACTTCTTGCAGCATCGTTGATCCATGCTGCAGTTGATGAAGTTCTCCAAACGGACTTGACTGAATTTAAGCAGCAAAGTGTGGAAATGGAGGGAGAAGGAGATGAGGAAAGGTGCACCTGTAAGTATACTTCTTTCCTTCTGTGGTTTTCCCAGAGGCTGGCTGTTGGAAGACTTCAGGGTTTTGAAATGTTTCCCAGAATATTTGGTTAGGCTGTCTGGCAGGCAGCAGTGAACAGAACTTTATTTGCCCCTGCTGGGTACCTGTGGGATGAAAGGTAGCTGTGCTGGGTTTGTGGGCAAGATGCTAACGTGGTATCTGGAGCCCCGGACTGATCGTGTGAGTTGGCGTTTTGAAAAGAAAAGCGAGTTTCTCTTCCCAAAAATGACTAATGACTGTGTCCACTGTGCTTCCTGAACTGAACTAGTTAAGAACTTTTCTTTTCCTCATTGGATAATTTCACTTAAATTGAACTGATTCAGTTCCTATTTTGAATTGTTAACCTCTTCTATTTTTGAAGTGCCCTTTCCCCTTAGCTAGTTACTCCAATGTTTTGACATTGGCATCATCACAATTGCTATTGTGCAGCCACATTGACACCTTAAATTCATCCATATAACCCATGTTGGTTTTGCCTGGTCTTGGGAACCAGATTTTGGGACCTGCGGCCCATCCACAACCTGAACATCTTGAAACTTCAGATCTTTCTTGGCAAGCTTCTGAGTAGTCTCTGTGTTATCAATTATTTCTTCTCTTCCCACCCTCCTCTATAAAGGTGGGATACTGAGGGGTGAAGAACCCGATGCATGTGTCTCCTGCCTGATGCCTGCGTTTTCTCCTGAGTGAACTGGAGAGAGAGCAGACCGTGGTGACCCAGTACTGGGTTTGAGCCTCCTGTAACAGATGGTCCTATTCCATTTACATGCCAAAGTGTTTAACATTAGACTTGGCCAAACCTTCAATCCCAATGCCAAGAATTTAAAATGGAGCAGGATACAGGCAGAGTAGAAGATGAAAATGGAGACAAGAGGTATCTTTGCCAAACTAGTCTATCCTGTAAGGGGAAATACTCACCCTCCTGTTCCCCTTGGATGACTTGAAAGGTAGCTCAGCATGCCCCAGAGGATGCAGCTCCAAGCAGAGCTGTGGCAATGGCCAGGATATGACACTTTTCCTGAAGCCTGTTTCAGTATTCACCTACATGTCTGAAACGGCCGGAGAGGCGGCACTGCTGTTGCAAGTCTTGCTGCATCCCTTGCCATGATGTTTGTAGCCGTCACGTGCCTGGAGAGATTGAGCTCGTTTCCAGCACTTTGCATGGGAAGCGTTGACTTCGTGCCAGCCTGGCCGGGCTCTCCATGCCCTGGCTCTCCTCCGGCGCAGGGAGAGCCGATTCCAAGGTCGGTGTCCACGGGGCGTGTGAGCCGCGGAGTGCGGGACACGGGCCAACCGGCCGCCGG
>NW_010250224.1:0-3006 GCF_000690775.1 Eurypyga helias
AGCCTCTCCCGACAGCTGGGCAGGGGCGAGCGCTGCCACCCGCGGGTGGGGCCGTGAGAACGTCCCAAATACCCCCGAATTCCCCCCATTCCCTCCCCGCCAAACTTCAGCTTCGTTTTCTGCCAGTTCTCCCAGCATTTTTCCATCCAGGCAAATGGGAGGGAAAAAAAACTCTTTAAATTGACCCGATTGATCTTCCTTTCCTTTAAAAATCGTTGAAGTCGTAATTATCTCCTTAAAACGCGGGAGGGGAAGTTTTGGGGTGATTCCGTGTGGTTTTGGGTCTGGTGTCAGCGCGGTGCGGCAGGCAGTGTGAGATCTCGCCTGCCACACGCTCAGACAAAGCCGTCTTGTTCCCCGGGATTTGTCGGGTCAAAATTGTCAGGATCCGTTTTTAAGCCAGTTACCAAAATGTAATTCTCCCACTTTGCCTCTTAATTTAGCAAACGAAAAAAAAAAACCCAACCCTTTTCTGCCGGGCGCACAAATCGTAGCGATCGTTTGCCCCCAGAAGTTTAAAAAAAAAAAAAAAAAAAAAAAAAAAGGGGGGGGATTTCAGACACATTTTTATCCCTGCCGCTAATATTTGTTCATTTATAGAATGAACAATATTCCAGAAATGTTTGAACACACTAAACCATCAGCGTTTTATTAGAAATTACTCTGATAAAACGTTGTATTTTAAATTCTGATTTAAAACGTCCACATTAAAAAAGAATAAAATCTTAACAAGGCTTTTACAGGGTCCTGAGCTGGTGGGAACCAATTTAGCTCCTTTGTGTAGCATCATCCCAGGGTATTTCCTATTATTCTTAGGAATTTGGATTGATTCTTTATAATGAACTAAACATTTTCTCAGTGTTCCTTTTTTTCCCCTAAAAAAATAATAATAATTTAAAATATTAAAAGCCCTAAAGGAAAACGTATCAAAATGCGAGTGTGTGTTTTGGGACTTGTTTGATGCACACACAGCAACATGAAATCGTGGGGGGGTGGGGTGTGTGTGATCAAGAGTTTTTGAACGGGTCAATCCTGCTCCAAACTAGTTTTGATTGGAAAAAACCAAAACAATCCTTGAGACTGTCATGCACAAAAGCCGAGTGAGCTACGAAGCTGAGTGAAATTTTCACAATATGATTAAAGCACAGGAATAACAAGTGTGGAGAGATTTCACTTTTTTAAGAGAGGGTCTTTTCACCCTCCCTGCTCGGAGGCATTCAGAGCCAGCGCGGCTTGGGCAGCAAGTCAGCTCCGGGCATTCCCTGTTGCAGCCGAGCTGTTTAAATCCCAAACACCTCTGTTTCCCGTTAAGGCAAGGGGGTAGGAAAAAAATTAATTTTGGGGGGTTAGAAAAATGCAAGTATTCCTGGGGATTCGCCTGAGTCCTTGCTCCAGCCTAGAAAAAGAAAAATACATGTTTTCATCACATCCCCCAGCACTGTGGAGGGCCTTTCGAAGGGACGGGTGACTTTTGAGGGGGTGGGTGCCTGTGCCCAATCCCCCGGGCAGGGCAAGGTGGAGCTGAGCTACTCTCTGCTCTACAGGCATTTTAACCAAATTTCAAACCACTCTGCTGGTATTCCACAGCTCGTTGGGTTTTACCATTGTGAAGGGTTACAAAAGCTTCAGCGGGCTTTGGGCGAAGGATGGTGGCTTCTAGTTGTCTCTGGATACGTTTCACCTGGCACAAAGGGCCCCCACGTCGGCTGCGGCCATGGGACGGCAGCAAACCTGTTATTGCCACCGCTGAGGATGAAGATGTTGGTTCAAAATCTCCCCAATTAGCTGCAAACGCCCGGGCTTTCCCCAGAAGCGAGGCTGAAGGATTGTTGAGGTGTTTATTTTTCTTTAAATGTGGAAGGCAGAGGTGTCCTCAAAAGCCACCCCGCTCCCCCTTGCCTCCTTCAATTCCTCCATTCCTCCACCCTCGCGCATGGTACCAGCGACCAGCATTGTGCGCCGCTCTCCAGCCCCGCTTGGCCTTTTGTCAGCCCCCTTTTCTGTGTCAATCAGATGGCTTTTGTCAGGTCCCAGACATGTTGTGTCCACACGCACACAAATATCCCCGCGCAGAGCGTGGGGAATGCAGTGCACATTCAGATCATGGGCTGCACCCTCCCGTGCACAAACACACACACGCGGGGTGCACACGCATGCTAAGCAGCTGCCATGTCCTCCCCGGGGCGGTGGGAATTGGGGTTCAGGGATGGTTGGAACGGGAAGCAGTGAGGGTGCCCGTTCTCCAGCGATGCGGTGGGTGTCTGTGTGTCCTCGGGGGCCGTCTGTCCCGCTGGATGGTGCTGGGGGGGGGCAGCTGGCACTCCTCTCCCTTGCTTTGCGTTTTTCCCCCCGTTGCTTTTCTCCGTCCGTTGTTTTAAGCCATTTTTCTTCAGTTTTCCCCCATGTTTCTGAAGCACAGGGTGATGTTTGACTGAGCCCTCAAGTTGTTCCTACAAAATATATGTTTTACAGTGCTGGTTTTGTGAGTTCTTGTGTAATTAGTGATGCCAGGTGACAGAGAAACCACAACTTGGGTTCAGGGTAGGGGGTACGCCCTAAACACCCATCCCGTGTCTCTTCCTCCCACAGACTCCTGGGCTCCTCTGCAACCCTCAGCTGCCCAAAACCCTCAGTCTCACAGTTGTTGCAGCTCAGACAGCAACTTTGGGCTAAAACACATCCCTCTGGGGACTGTGACAGCCTCCGCAGCATAGGGCAAGGCTGTGGACCCACACGGAAGCGTGGCAGCTCCATTCCTCAGCTGCTGAGCTGGGGCCATTTTCCAGCTGGCATGGTCCCCAGCAGCTCCCCCGCTGAGAGGAGGCTTTTGCCCTGTCCCCACAGTATGGTCAGAACCCCAGGCCGGGCTAGGCAAGGTACAATCATAGCCCCAGGCCAGACTAGGCCTGGCTAGGTCGCTTGGTCTCCTAGTGACCACTCGGGCCTTCATGGCACCCTCAGGCCTTGGTAGAAGCTGCAGGCCCTGCTGGCCCCACAAGCCTGGCC
>NW_010250225.1:0-7248 GCF_000690775.1 Eurypyga helias
GGAGCGCGGCCGACCGGCACCATCGCCAGCCGTGCCCGCGCTCGGCGGCCAGCAGATAAACAAAGAAGCAACGCCCGCTATCAAAGCGTCAAATATCTATAACCTCTACCACAACGTAAAGATGACAGCACACAAAATAGACATCTAAAAGGCAAAGAGCTGCAGCAGCGGAAAAGCGATTGTGAGTGCGGAGCAGGTGAGAATGCTTTTCCTGACACTGCGAATGGAACGGAAACGCGGGGCTGACATGTTGTGACTACGAGTTACCAGTGAGATATGCTTTTTACAAACCCAGGCTCCTTCCTCTTACGGTACTTCAGCAAACATTATCAGGTCTGCAATCAGCCTAAAAGCAAAGCATGACTCGTAGGTCAGATCGGAGAACTCGGCAGCATTAACAAGAAGTCTCCCCTGCAAATACTCTGGAGCAATTCCCTCTGATATTCCAGGTGCTCATTAGACGTTTGTTTCCAGCATGCATGGCAATTATTCTAGCTAACTGAAGATTTCATAATGTAAAATCTTTTGTGTTCTGTCACACCAACAAAAGGCCAACAGCTAAACTACAGATGCAAAGCTAGAGCTCAATAAAAATGATTCCTGAAATGCAGACTATTTTCAAGTTATATTACCAGAGAACCTCCTAATTGCTGTCTTTATCGGTATTTTTACCCTCTGAACCACAGCCATTACATTACAACAGGCTAGACCCTGCACGAGCCAGACACACTCTGCACCTGGAAGTATGGGCCTAATTCTGCTTTTCTGATATATTCCCTGTTTCAAAGTCTGCAATGCTCCCTGCTCCACCGCTTGGGTTTGCCTGCTGGCAAAACTGCCTGCAGCTGATCCGGATGACCATGTCCCTGTGCTGCGACCAGCCTCCCTCTGCTCCTGGCCCAGGGAAGCTTCCCAGGAATTGCAGGCACTTCTGTAAGCATTCCTCCATGCAGGCGTGGGGAGAGAGACCCAATGCCCGGACCCACAAGAGAATTTGCATGGTGAGGGGCTGCTGCATACTCACAGGTTTCCGACAGTGAAGAGGTTAAATATCTGCAAGTGTTTTCTACAGTGAGGAGTATTGTCAGCAAAAATAAAAAAAATATGTTAGAAGGAGATGGAGCGAATAATTTCCCAACCTTTGCTACATAAACACAGAGTCTAAAGGCTTCGGGCGACTTTTACCCTGGACTCTGTTTTTGTCAGATCAATGACAAGTCACGTTAACAGCGGTGTTTAATTCTATCAATATGTGACCAATTGTGTTAGATTGTTTGGCCATTGATTTCACTTAGTGCTACAGTTGAGCTCTGAAAGGAACTGCTTTCCCCTGCATTACCACACATGGTGACAAATGCCCGGCGCTGACTTTCAGTCCGGCATGCACAGAAGCTCTACTTTAAAAAAAAAAAAAAAAAAAAAGGCCAGACTGCTTACACGCCGGGAGAATACAGCGTGATAGCCCTATTCGTGTTATTCTTCATTTATTTTCTGAATCACCAGGTCATCCCATGCAATCCTATTCAGATTAGAAAGAAGACCTTCACAGAAACAGCTGAGCAGACAGTAAGACAGATGACAATTTGGCCGCATGAAAATGATAAAGCAGACCTGGGAAGCTGCGCGGGGGAAGAAAACACAACTAAAGGCTAATTCCTTTTATATTTACCGTCAACGGGCCACATCCTGAAGCACCCGCCTCAGTTTCTAGCACCACTTGCTCAGGCAAACTCAACTCATGCACAAGAGTTTTCATCAGCAATGACTTAACGGCGGTGGTCTTTAGTGTATCATATTGGTCATGGAAACCCCCTGCACCAAATTCCTAATAGGGATTTATATGGGGATTGTACATCTGCCACAACACATACAGCTCTCAGCCTGAGGCTTAAAGAAACGCAGAGTTTGGCTACCCTTTTCCTGTGCAATGAAGTTGCTTTTGATAGAATACTTATTAAGCTGAGATTATTGGCAAAAAAGTAGCAAAATCACTGAAAATTATGTAAAAATCCCCATATTTTTAGGCAATATTCTTCCTCCTGGAATTCTCTGAAGCTACAGAGATTTCAAATGACATCAAATAGCCCAGAAATCCTTAGGTCTACACTAGCAACAGGGTAAATCACCACACATAAGATAAGGCAAATTTTAACTTAAGCTACTTTTGACAAACCTATGTTATTTAAAACAAATGCCAGAATAGAAAGATAATACTCCTCACGATTAGGTTTTATGCTTTTTAAAGAAACATTGCACCTTCCAAAAGATATTATGTACTCCAGGTACCAGGCTTATAATTTCACAGCAACCTACCCCAATCCTCTCCCACCATCAGCATACCTATACGAGGGAGCCATGTTACAGAAAGCCTGGCTCTTCATAGGATCTTAGTGACAATGCCTGATTTTAAGTAATCCCATCTGCATGTCTCTCCTGAGTCATCTCAGTGAATAATAACACTACCTTGATATCTTAAACCCTAATGCAGACATTTTTAGTTAATTGCCTTTTGATAATTATTCTATTTCATGCAGAGATTAAATAACTTAAACAGTTCTTGTATCTTCCAGGTGCTTTGCACAGGGAGGTCAGCCAGGCAGTGTTTTGGCCTGGGGACTGTTTCCCACCAGCCAGATGTGCAGCTGCTACGTAACTCCACTGCTAAAGCTGCCTCGATGGCATTCTGCGTGCCACCAGCTTGGGGCGTGCTGGCAAGTGCAAGTGCATGAGACACGAATCCGTTGACTGTTCTCCCAGTTTATAGCTGGCATATCTGGGCTGCCACCAAGACTGTCAAACCAGATGTTCCCAAAAATCAGAGTTTGGCTGGAAGTCTTGAGGACATAACAAATCACACAGTTCCTATGGAAATACTAAATGACCAATTCTTTTCTTTTTGGAATTTTTTAGACACCGTTTTCTGGCATTTCTCCCCAGAAATAGAGATAAATTTTAATGTTCCTTGTGAGATTATTCTGTGAATGAAGAAATGTTGCTACACACCAAAAAACAAACCAAACCAAAATGCAGATAAGATTCACAATAATATGAGTCTTATTTAACTCTAATTCTTTCCTCTTGCTCTGCCCAAAAAACATGCTTTAAGATTGTACCTTGAATCCTGTGTTCAGTTTTGGGCCCTTCACTACAAGAAAGACACTGAGGTACTGGAGTGTGTCCAGAGAAGGACAATGGGGCTGGGGAAGGGTCTGGAGCACAAGTCCTGTGAGGAGCGGCTGAGGGAGCTGGGGGTGTTCAGCCTGGAGAAGAGGAGGCTGAGGGGAGACGTGATCGCTCTCTACAGCTCCCTGAAAGGAGGGTGCAGAGATGGGGGTTGGTCTCTTCTCCCAAGTGACAAGCCATAGGACAAGAGGTAATGGCCTCAAGTTGTACCAGGGGAGGTTTGGAGTGGATATTAGGAAAAATCTCTTCACTGAAAGGGTGGTAAGGCATTGGAACAGGCTGCCCAGGGAGGTGGTCCACCCCTGGAGATGTTTAAAAGGAGTGTGGATGTGGCACATAGGGACATGGTTTAGTGGTGGTATTAACAGTGTTAGTTTAATGTTTGGACCTGATGATCTTAAAGGTCTTTTCCAACCTAAAAGATTCTATGATGATTCTAACATTTCTAAGTCATTTACTGGCCACCTTGAAGAAGTAGTATTTGCCTGGATGACAGTAACATTGGACCAGAAAAAAACGAACATGACAGAGATTCTCTGGACCCCTCACATCCACAGCTTCCAAATGGCCTCAATCAATAACTGAATTTTTAGGTCAGAACAACATTATAGGAATCAACTAAGATGATGAAACCCAATGAATTTTACCTATCTTCCTAAAGGAAGGAGGCTTGTGTATTCTCTCTTGCTGAATTATCAAGCAAGGATCTGCCAAAGATCCCATTTTGGAGGCAGTCCTTGGCAACAAGAAAAGCTTCAGTGGGACCTGTCATTTGAACAGTCTTATATTTTGGCAAATCAGTTATTCTGGTTTACCTTTTACAGGATCCTTACAAGAGCATTCTAAATTTTTTGTTGATTCTCCTGTGATAAGCTTATTCTTTAAATTATTTAGCTATAAAATATTTACCACAAAAAAAAGAGAATAAAAAATGGGGAAAATAAAGACGTATTGATAGATGGTGTTAAAAAAAAAATCAAAAAAACAACAACAGCCAACCAAGAAACTCTGATGAAATCTACAAATAACTATTTGGTGCAATCCTGCTCCAAATAAGATACACGCCAAACACTCTAAAAGCTTAAGTCGAAGAAAGTGGATTTATGAACAACAGAAGTCTCACAGGGAGTTTTTCCACTTATCTCAGAAGTCCAGGATCAACCCCAAAGCAAAGGCATGCATTTGAAGCATAGTGCAGTCACCTTAATTGAAAAAAAAAAAAAAAAACCCAAACCAAAACAAACAAACATATACATTCCCAAAAGGAATTCACTCTGCTTTCTCATTGTCCGGAATGCCACTATTAAAGGTGGGGAAAACGGCTCTCCAACCTGCATCCAGCTCCACTGAGTTGGCAGGGAAAGTTTCCATTGGTTTCCACCTTGTCTAACAAGTTTCCGTCTACCACTGTTCATTTCTAAATCTGAAAGGGAGGAAAAGGGCACTTTTTCACATCCGCTGCATCACTGCCGTGAGAGAGTGAGCGAGCAGAGAGTTTAATCTGAGCGTATTTCCCATCCTCTCCCTCCTCCTGAGCCGCACTCTGGTTAAGAAGGCTGGAGGACAGCACCCACAGGCCACTCTTAATTAAGATGGTCAGGAGGTGCGCGTGTATTAAAACAGCACAGTCGGTGGGCTGTTGTGTGCTGCTTCCTAAAGCCTTTAGCCTTGTGCGCCTTTACAGCACTCAGCTTATCAATTTACTTGCAAATGGCTCCCTGAAGTATTAACCCAGGTTAATTATTCGTCAAATATGATTATGCAGTGGTAATGTAAAAAATCGGAAATGCAGGATGGAATTTTTCACTCCAGCGGTTTGGCAATTGTGGCAGCTGGTGGAGAAGCTGGAGTAATTACCAGCCCATTCCAGCTGGTGGATCAGCACTCTGGTTTAGGGCGGGTGGGGGGAAGAAAAAGCAATAAAGAACCAGAGGAGCGGGAATATGAGCCGTGCCAATCGACGTGGGGAAAATTTCACAGCTGCTGGTGGTGATAAATGAGAGACGGTGGCCCTACTTCTAATCAATACATGTAAATGTTACTCATTACAGCTTTTATACACACTTCTCAATTAGCCTTTCCTCCCACTGGTAACAAGGAATGTCATGCTTTCTGGACTGTGAAAGTGGTTCGGCAGTAAGTTCACCTGCATCGGTGAGATGCGGGAACAACTCTCACAGCTCAGCCTGGCAGCAGGTGGTAGCAGTGGAAGTCTAAATTCCTTCTGTAATGTGAACTAAATGAAATCCCAAGTGTTGTCATTTAATTAAATGGGTTTTTAAATACCATTTCCTCTTTCTTGCAGCTAGAATAACGCAGCCCCCAACACGCTCCTCAGCTAGCTCCCACCCTCCCCGCTGTGAAGGACTTGAGGGGAGGCAAACATTTAGGCCTGTAAGACCAACCAAGTTCCCCCTATGAAAAGTAAAACACAAAAAAGAGACTAAACATTAGTCCTGCACCCTAATAAAGAAACTACCTTTTTGCAGAGTTTAAAGTTTTCCTGTTTCATTTCCTCCTTGTCAAAAAGGTTATTTGCCCCCATTTCCCCCATCCCCGTGTACTATTTGAAAGGAGACGGCAAATGGAATGACCCCAGGCCACGGCACCCCCTTTCTTTGTGCAGGGAAAAATCATCACCATACACTTTTTTCCAAGAGTTCAGCCCAGCAGAAGCACAGGCACTGCACAGGTTCACCACAGCATCCTCGTGCAGTCCCTGATTCCAGGCTAAGCAGCTCCCCAAAAATTCACCTTGCACCTGCAGTGGCTGACCCTTGACAGAGGCCAGCAGAGAACTGAACTCTAAACATAAACACATCCCTATGTCCCATCCCAGCATACATCTTTCATCACAAGACTTGCACTTTTCAGAGACTCAGAAAGTGTGCTTGCTTCACTTTTTAATCCTAGAAGCTATAGCCCCAATAACAGAAAAGGAATAAACACCTCTGCTAATTTTTCACAGGGTCCTCAGTCCAGTGAGCACGTGTAGCCTTGACAGTCAGCTTGTTTCACTCAGGCTTATGGTGTTTAATGCTTTTCTACAGGTGCTGTTGTGGAAGTGAACTGAATATATAGAAGATGAGTTTTCACTCTTCTCCCTCCCTCCCACCAAAAATAGAAAAAAAAAAATCTCAGCTTTTCTTGGCTTTGCAGAAGAAAAATGTGAATAAAAAAACCCCTGGAGCCTCAAAAAGCAAGAAATTAACACTTTAAACAATCCAAAACCCTATGATTTTTATATACATAATTTTAGGAGTTGATGTTCCCAAAGGCATTCAGCTGTTAACACATCCTGCTCACGTGAACCAATACAGAGTACTTATTTTGGGAACTTTCTCTTAAGGGTACACAGAAACTCTATATTTTTGACAACGTGGCTACACATGTTCTCCTTCACCTTAAAGAGTAAAATACCCCAGTTTCACCATCTAAAGCCTGATTCATCTATCATCATCAACTGGATTCTTCATGCACATCCAAGAGCAGCATCTGACCCTGCGATTTAACTCACACATGTAACCTTTCCACTTGAAAAACTACCAATGCACTTTGAGGGAACAATGTGCAAAAAAGGCCACAGGACAAGCTCTTCAATAGCTCCTTAGTAGTTAACTAATTTTTCCACCTTACAGAGAAGTCAGAGGTGAAAATAAAATTTTCTAAGCACCATTAAGTACTAGTAATCCACAATTTTAATTAATCTTGAGACATCTGCTTTGTGGTTGACTTGTGAGTGTCACAGACAACATAACGTGCTGTTTAGAGCTTCAGCACTCAGGCTGCTTACACATTCAACCAGAGAGGTAAGACACATGGCCGGGTGCTTTCTTGCCTTTCTCTAGAGCACAATGCACACTATGCTTTGGGGTGAAACTGAATTTTTCCAACCAAACAAAGAAAAAGTATGATTTGAGGTAGCCACCAGGCACAGTGCTGGTCTCCTACTACTAGAGGTGTGTCTGGTTGAACCAACATGTGATGGACGTGACTGTTTGGGAGTATACGTGGTACTAACTGTATTTTAAAAGTCTGGCCTGCATACAAATTTGTCGTGGTTTA
>NW_010250226.1:0-664 GCF_000690775.1 Eurypyga helias
CACTCACCCACGGATCCCCTTGCCCATGGGACCCCTTATCTGCAGGACCCCATGTTTGTGGGTCCCCCTCACCCGTGGGACCCCTTGCCTCTGGGTGATACTCGCCCACAGATCCCTTCATCCACGGGTCCTCTCACCTATGGGTCATGCTCACCCGTGGGACCACTTGCTTGTGGTCCCACTCTCGCCTTTGGGACCCCTTGCCCCTGGGTCACCCTCGCCCACAGATCCCCTTGCCCCTGAGTCACACTCACCCACACGTCCCCTCATCCGTGGGTCCCCTCACCCGTGGGACCCCTCATCTGCGGGACCCCTTGCTCGTGGGACTTCTCACCCCTGGGTCACACTCGCCCACGGATCCTCTTCCCTGTGGGACCCCTTTCCTCTGGGTGACGCTCGCCCACAGGCCCCCTCACCAGTGCATCCCCTTGCCCGTGGGTAACACTTGTCCATGGGTCACAGTCACCCACAGATCCCCTTACCTGTGGGACCCCTTGCTTGTGGGTCATACCCATGGGTCCCATCACCAGTGGGTCCCCTCACTCATGTGTCCCCTCACCTGTGGGTCCTCTTTGTCTGGGAGACCTCTTCTCCGTGGGTTGCATTCACCCATGGGTCCCCATGCCCATGGGACCCCTCATCCATAGGCACCATCTCCGACTGG
>NW_010250226.1:760-3985 GCF_000690775.1 Eurypyga helias
GCCCATGGGTCCCATCACCAGTGGGTCTCCTCACTCATGTGTCCCCTCACCTCTTTGTCTGGGAGACCTCTTCTCCATGGGTTGTGTTCACCCATGGGTCCCCATGCCCATGGGACCCCTCATCCATAGGTCCCATCTGCTGTTGGTCCCCTCATCCATGGATCCTCCCGTCACGGTCACCCATGGGACCTCGTTGTCCTGGGACCCTCATGGGCAGGGGTGCCACGGCTCGGGGCGCAAGCTGGGACCTGGTAGTGCCACTAACGATCTTCTCCGTGTTTCCCACCGGGGATGCGACTCCCCGCCAGGTTCTGGAAGTGGTGAGGATAAAACCCCGGCAGCTCTTCAACTGGGCTTTAACTGGCATCGTGCCCTCGTGGCAGCGAGGGAATCGGGGCTGAGGTTTCCCAGGATGGAGCTGAGGTTTCCCAGGACCGTGCTCGGTGTTCCCGTGTCCTTTGACTCGCGCGTGGGAGAAAAAAAAGCGGCAATGAACATTCCCCGCCCCTCCCGTGCCCCCGGCCCCCCGCCGCCTCTACGGTCCCGAATCGGCGTTTTCTCCGCTCGCGGCCGATGCCTTTCAGGTCGTGAGGATGTTTTTCTCTCTAAACTCTGCCTTTCCCGAGCTGCTTCGGCGTGGCGCTGCCGGAGCTGGGCGCGCAGAGCTCTGCTGCTCTGCCTGATTCCCGGTTTGTGTCGGTATTTTTCCATGGGGCTCGCTCACCCTCTCCGATTCTTGGATAGAGCGGGGATTAATTCGAGCTCTCTTGCTTGAAAGCGACGTTGTTCCGTTTAAAATTCCCAGTCCCGGAGGCATGCTGGGGTTTGGTTGGAGGTACTGGGATTTTACTATCGTTCTGTAAAGGGGTTTAGTCTGTCTTTTTGTATTTTTATTTTTTTTTAAACTGGGTTTATTCAGGCTTTTTAAACCCAGAGTCTGTAAGCAATTATTCCATTACATGAAAGTCAGTACCCTGAAAAAGATTAATTCAGACCAGATGTAAAAATAAATGTGAATTCAAATTAAGATGATGTCAGCTCCCTCCTGCTAAAAAAAAAATAATAAAAAACCCAGCAGCCTTTGGACTCCAGATGGAATACACAAATGATGGCGGGGGTTAAAATATCTGCCTGCTTCTTAATTGAGTTTTATGCCTTTTTTTTTTTTTAACCGTGGGTGAAGAGCAGGCTTAGGCTATTTTTCAAACAAAACAACAACAACAAAAAAAGGCGTTTTTCCCCCCGTTGCTGCTGGGGCAGGGAAGTTGATGGCGGCTCTGGCGTGGCCGAGGAGCTCTCCCAGCCGGAGAAGCGGAGAGCTGCCGGGGGAAGAGAAATCCCCCTCTGCCCGGGATTACAAACAATAACTTGGTTTGGCTTCGTTTTGCTGGAGCCGGAGGCGAGGACACCCGGACTGCGGCGGGAGCGGAGGGGCTCTGGATTGCCCCAGCATGGCTACGTGCATTCCGGCATAATGTGGAGCTGGGGTTCGGCTCTCGGCCCTCTCCAGAGCGCTTCCCATCCTTTTTTTTTTGGGCCTTCCCTGTGGACATGGAGCGCTGCACGTTCCCCGGAGCGGGGATGGGTTTGGGCGCTGGTCCCGCGTGCGGGAGTGATCCATGCGCTGTGGATGGGGCTCCCCAAAAGTGCTTTCCCCCGGGAGGGAAAGGTTTTCCCAGGGCCGGAACATCTTGGAAGGGGGTTATTAAATGAACTCCAAAGTTTGGAAACTCAGGGCTGTGCTCTCTGCGGCGTGGGGATGCGGGGTGATGACACTGGCTGCTGCGGCGTGGGGATGCAGGGTGATGACACTGGCTGCTTTGTGGTCCAGGGGTCCTGCAGCCATGGCCCGGGGCCAAATCCCAAGGGATCTAGGGATGCTGTTGCCGGTGTGGGCTGCGCACGGAGCGGGGAGCAAAGGCGGTGCTTCACGTCCGCATGCATCCTTCGGAGCGATGGCTGCGGTCCTGGGAGCGGCACCTGAGCACTGGGAGTTTTGGGCTTGTTACTGGTGCTGCTGGGGGATCATAAAGCCCCTGGGAACATTTCGGGGACAGGATCCAGAGATGGTGTGCAAGCTGGGGTGTCCTGAGCATGACACCCCCCCAACCCAACCTTGATGCTACTGGATGCTCTTAGCAGATATTGCTTTAATCCTGAGGGCTGGGGTGAAGTTTTCCAGGAGGAAATGAAATGGAAGAGGCTGGGTCAATGGCAGAAAGAGGGAACGGAGGGGGAGCGATGTCCCTGTCTCGCTGGAGCCTGTGTCGGGCGAACTCCGTTCCTGTGTCCATCCTCGGTGGAAACAGGGTGGCTGTATTTATTGTCTAGTGCACCAAAATAAGGGAATGAAGAGGCCTGGAATGGCTGTGCTACATGGGGTTCAGGGATGGAAAATCAACACTTCCAGGCCAGATTCGGCTCTGCACATGGCAGAAGGATGGGTGAGGGGAGAGGTTTCCCGAGCAGCCATGGCTCTGCCGTGTTTCCCTGTGCCCTGCTGCCACGTCCCACGGGACTCATCTCCGGCACTGGCTGCAATTGCAGCTGGAAAATGAGCAGGAGGTGATGGAGAAGCCACCGGTTTGGGGACAACCGACCCTTTGCAGCCACCCCTGGACATCCCCAACGGGCACCCATTGCTGTTGTCCCATCGCAGCAGCCAAGGGGGAGGAAGAGGAGTGTGGCAGAGGTGGAGGCAGGCTTGCTCCTGGGGGGACCTTCCGTGCAGAGGCTTTTTGGGCACCTCCAGCGCTCGGGGGCATCTTCTGAGGCTGGTGGGGCTGGTGGGGTTGGCCCCCGGCTGCCCAGGCTGAGTTTCCAGCATCCAAATAGCTTTTGTGGCGGATGAAGTAATGTAATATTTATAACCGAGTCCTTTTTCCCAGTGAAGGTCTCTTTCATCTGCCTCCCTTCATTAGGAGGAAACTGTTGAGTTCATGAAGAATTGGAGACGATTTTAATTACGGGGCAACCGCAAGCAGGAATTAATCTGGCTTTTGGGTTGGTAGAAGCTGCGTTAAGGGACGGCCTTAAAACTTGTAATAACAGCTCGCGCATACCTGCGCCCTGTGATGTGGGGTAAAACCGACTCTAAACGCTTAAAAACAAGAAATTCCTGCCCCGTGAATTCATCTTCCCGTCTCGCTCTGCACT
Organism: Eurypyga helias; assembly: GCF_000690775.1. Classification (NCBI taxonomy): domain Eukaryota; kingdom Metazoa; phylum Chordata; class Aves; order Eurypygiformes; family Eurypygidae; genus Eurypyga; species Eurypyga helias. The sequence continues at coordinate 3,917 of NW_010250226.1, forward strand.
TTGGGCAGCCTCTCGCTGCGGGACGGTCCTGGATCCCCTGCTGCCGAATCCCTTCCCTCGCGGGGGTGG
>NW_010250226.1:4013-5419 GCF_000690775.1 Eurypyga helias
CTGGTAGGGCAGAATTGGAAAAAAAAAAAAAGGATATTTTGGCAAGAAAAGGATGAATTTGGGTGATCTTTGAGTGAAATGGGCTGGATTCGTCTGGAGGATGAGGGTTGTGGCTGGGTTGAGGGGTCAGCACTGTGATGGCACCATGGGGGTACAAACCTGACCCAAAACCACGGGCACGGACACTCGGATGCTTCTTTTAAATGTAATTAAATACATGGTGGGGGGTGGGAGGGAGAAACGCACGTGAAACCAGCCTCGCTCCTTGCACAGAAGCTGCGCGCGCCCTTCTTGGGATGAAAAACCCCACCTCAGCCAGCAAGTCCCAGCAAAATGAAATCCCCAACCCTGGAATTGCATCCCAAATGGTGTATTTCCTACAGGAGCCTGGCACGCTGCTCCGGCATCTCCGTCTGAAGCGGGCCCCGCCTCTGCCTGTGCTCTGGCCGTGTTTGCAAGACCCCGTGCAGCATAAATCCCCCGCCGAGTCAGCAGCGACAGCCCGAGCTGCTTTTCCAAGCCGCGCCGGTCGGCAGGTTTATGGCGTGATGTTTTCTTTACAGCAGAGCTTTGCGCCGTGGTGTTGGTACCGGGGAGGGAGACGGTATTCCAGCAGCCGGGGCTGAAAAACACGATGGATCGAGGAGTTCACCCCGTGTAGCCCCAGAGTTACGTGCCCAGAAGGAGTTTGCGGTGCATTCCCAGGGAGTTTTAATGCTCTTTTCCCTATAGCAGGGAAAGTGCAGCTGGAAAACCGGGATATCCCAGTGCTGCAAGCGCTGATCCTTGCCAGAGTCCTCGTTCCCAGTATTTTTTCCAGCTGGCTTTGCTCTACAGATGGAAAGCCCCTTCCAAAATTGCCAGGGGTAGAGGTTCCCTCTCGGGTTGTGGGATGACCTGTGCCGTCTCCCCCTGGCACGGCATTCCAGGGGGGCTCTCCCTACAATCCAGGCTCTTTCCAGCTTGGAGCCGGGAATATTTGTGCCTGGTGTTGGAGCAGAAGCGACTCAGCGAGGGCAGCAGCACGGGGTCCCCGGGAATCAAAGCTGACATTGTAGGAATGAGCAGCAGATGCTCGGAAAGAATTTGCCGGCGTCTGGCCGAGGCCGCTGGAGGCACATCGCCCTGGAAAGGCCTTTTTGTGCCCGCTTGCTAAATCTGCCGTGGCTCCAGCCCACGGAGGGCTGGCAGAGCCCTGGGGGGGAAGCTCCAGGAGCTGAGGGAGGGGGTCTCGCCAAGCCACCGGCCACCCCCATGGTGCCCTACACAGAGAGCGAGGTCGTCTGGTGGGGCGTTATCGTTGAGGAACTGGAGCATTTTCTACCCAAACAGCGAAACACGTGTTGGTTGTATCTCCGGTGCTTTGTTCTGGCAGGTAGAGCCCTGCAGAGCTGCTGCTGGGGGGG
>NW_010250226.1:5435-9683 GCF_000690775.1 Eurypyga helias
TGCCATCCCCACGAGCCGCACGATGCCCGTGCTCCGGTGACGCCAAGCTCCTGTGTTTTAATACCCAGTGCTCAGGGACTAGTTCAGGCTGCGGGAAAAGGAGTAAATATATTGACCGGCCTGGCTCCTGGGGGGATGAACGGCCCTGGGATGCCAAGGGCAGCTCTCCCAGGGGAGTCCAAGCTGCACGGTGGGGCCCAGGGGTGCCTGGTTTCTGGAGGCAGTGCGGTGATGAGCTGTGACACTGCGGTTTTGCCAGCGCCCTGAAGACTTGGTTTTATTTCCAAGTGCTCTTAAGAAGGTGTTTTCCTCCGGGATCCCGCTGTGAGCAGGGCTTGGCGCAGAGGCTGTGGCCGAGGAGGGACCTGTTCCCAACCAGCCGCTCGGGACTCGTTCCTCCGGCAGGGATGCTGCGGGCGGCAGAGAATGGGTAAAGCCATTCTGGTGATGGGGTTACCAATAAATTGGGTGGTTTGTGTCTCTGGCTGTAATTCTGAGCCGGCTGTAGCCTCCCCGGGCTGCACTGGGAAGATGCTCTGGTGCACCTATTGGGGCTGCAGGTGACTTTTGGGTGGGTGTGGAGGGTGCTGGAGGGTGCCCCAGGGATGCATTGCCTTCTGCCACGGCCCACGCAAGTCGCTTCACGCCCAGCCCCGCATCCGGGCACGAGAGCTGCCGGGCGCCCGGCCGAGGTGAGGACGTTTGCCAAATACCTTCAGCCCCTGGGATTTTGAATGAACCTTGAAACCAACCCATCCGCTGGGCTGTTTGCTCCCGGTTGGGATCAGCCATGCCTGGGCATGGCTGTGATGCCCACCGCGATGCAGAAACGCAATGCACGGCCGCGATGCGTGACCACGACGCAGGGCCACGGCGCAGAAATACAGCGCACGGATGCAATGCACGGCCGCGATGCAGAAATGCAACGTGTGGGTGCAATGCGTGGCCGTGATGCACGTCTGGGATACACGGATGCAATGCACGGATGCAATACCTGGCCACAACGCATGGATGCACCTCCGTGATACGCAGATGCACAGCCACGCCGGGCCTCGGTGCTGCAAACCCAGCGTGGTGAGAGAGCATCACCTCTGCATTTCCCAACTTCTGCAAAACCCCAGTAACCACCTCACAAAGTCACCTCAGGGCACTTTTTTTTTCCCCCTGCTGTACAAATATGCAAGTTAAACTGTTTTGGAAGCCAAAGGCATTTTCATTTAGACCAAAGCAAATATTTGGTGAAGAGGGAGACACTATACTGTCCTCGGTGCCAGCGTAAATCTGTGGGTTAGCAAAAGGGTGAACTAGTTTAGACTTTAAAGATCCCTGCTCGTTGTGTCATGCGTGCATGTGGGTTATGGGAGGGAAAGTGCTTAAGGAATATTTGCCCCTGAAAATCAGAATTGTCTGGGGTTTTGTGCTTGGACGGATTCACCCGCTTGGCCCCGGTTCGGATTTAAGCGAACGCTGGGGGATGGTGAGAGAATGGCAAGATTCCCATCTGCAAATCACTGTCAGCGCTTGGTTTCTTGTGTTTAACCCCAGTAAAGAGCTGGAGCTGGGGATAATGATACTGGAAGGGCTGCGGGGGTCCTGCCACGGGACCCCGCACCGACCGCTCGCCTTTTTGCTGCTGGCAGCACAACCTCCCACGCCGCTCCTCTCCGTAGAGCCGAGTTTGCTCCCGGCAGATGGACTTCTAGTTATTTTAAATGGTGCCAGGAAAACCTTTCCTGAGGTTTTTCTGAACCCGAGACAGGAGAATCAAACTGCTGGGTCAGGCTTTTTTGGGATCGGCTGTGATCCTGCGCTGCCCTAACCGCAAGAATGGGGTTGGGGTGCAGGGTGGCCATAGTGGGGTGTGCTAAGGGGTTTTAGGGGACACCCTGCTACGTGGGGAGATGGTGATGGGTGGGAAGGATGCCTGCACTGGGATGCAGGAAGCCAAGGGTGCCGCGCATGGGGCTCAGCCACCCTCTCGCCCACAGGGATGGCGCCTGCGGGGACCAAGGCCGCCCCGGCCCGCCGGTGAGGTGCCCACCGCCTGCCCCGAGCCCGGATCACGATGAACAAACTGACCTTCCACAACAACAGAGTCATGCAGGACCGCCGCAGCGTTTGCATCTTCCTCCCCAACGACGACTCCCTCAACATCATCATCAACGTAAGGCGGGCAACGGGGGCAGGGAAACCCCCTGAGCACTGACATTTTCATCACACCCAGGGCTTGCGCTTGCAAGCTCTGGGTTTGCTTCTGGTTTTCCTTTTGAGCCTGCCTGCTCTTGCCCTGCCGCAGAAACGCGAGTTATTCCCCTGAAGGCTGCGGCAGCGTTTTACGCTCTCCTGCTTCTCCTTGCCTCCATGCACTGCTGGCAGCGCTGTGATTTTCGGCAGCTGACCAGCCACGTGCCATCCCACAGGGCGGCAAGACCAGGAGCGGGTGGCCCGTCCTCCTTCGGTCCTCGCTCCACGCATCCAGCCTGGATGGGAACTCGGCCTCCTGTACCCCAGCAAACAAGCAGGAGGAGGGTTGGCTCTGATTTGGATGTAGTATTTACCACCAAATCACAAAATTCACCCATTTTTAATATTTTTTAGTTCACTACCACTCAATATTCTGTTTTCTGCCCCCAAAGCCATCTCCCCTGTGCCAGGCTGGTTGCAGCAAGACCTCCACCACTGCCCGCTGCTCTTGAGCTGTCCGGTGGTCCCCCATCCATCCCATCCCGAGGAGACCTCTGGTCCTGCTCCCCATGGAGGGACCCTGCTTTTTGGGACTGATGTGTTGGACCCATGGAAAAATGAGCCTCCCTGCCACCCCTGGGTCCTGCTTGGGGACCTGGCAGGGGGTCCCGTGCCACCTGCTTGGCTCAACTGGGTTGGGGGCAGATGCAGCAGGAGCCACGTGTGGGTTTGTTGGCAGGTGAAGATTTTGTGCCGCAAGTTACTGGTGCAGGTGTGTGACCTCCTGAGGCTGAAGGACTGTCACCTCTTCGGGCTCAGCGTCGTCCAGAGTAAGTCAGGGCCCTTACACCGCGAGTTCGGTACCCATGGCCTGATGCCACCACGGCTTGGCAACGCGCAGTTTCCACTGGGCGCGGGGTGCACGTTTGCCCAGAGGTGGGTGCAACTTTACCCAGCCCTTTGGTGACCTCTCGTTAGGTGACGAAGAGGTTACGGACCCCACTGGTGGGTTGAGGGAGCTGGGGCAGGGCTCAGTAGGATGCAGGGGACACAGTGGGGGGGGGGATGCTGATGCCACCTCTGTCCCACCCAGACAATGAGCACGTGTACATGGACCTGGCCCAGAAACTCTACAAGTACTGCCCCAAGGAGTGGAAGAAGGAGGCCAGCAAGGTCAGCGGTGAGGTCTTGCATGGAGAGCTGACAGCAGTAAAGCCACCTCTGTCCCCGCCGCAGGTCACTTCCAGGACACGGGAATGCAGCGGAGGGGTGCGGGGAGGGGGCACTTGGCAGTTAGTTGGTGTGGGGGAATGGGGGGCAGGTGTGCAAAATGAATAAAAGACAGATGCTGCTTGATGGCGGTCACCCCGAGTGCCACCGCGCGCCCCAGCTGGGGACACGTCCTCCACGCTCCCCACCCCGGGGAGGTGGCGTGAAGGTTCCTGTGCTGGAACTGAGATGGGGACTGGTGGGTGATGGGCTGGGAGAGGGGCTGCAGACCCCCGGGGCGGGTCTCAAACCCAGCTGCCTGCTTCTTGAGATCCGAATCCCCTTTGTGTTTCAACATAGTGGGGGAAAAATGGGTGTCAAACTCTTAATTTGGGAAAAACTGCAGTGTTAGCTGTGAACTCTTCCCTGTGGCTTTTGCCCAAGGAGGGCAAGAGGGGGGCCGTGACAGACCTGGCCCCGGGTGAGCCAAGGCAACGGGCCGGGATGCGATGCCGGGGTCTCCGCAGGACCCCTGAATATCTCCTCCATTTCAGGGGATCGACCAGTTTGGCCCCCCGATGATCATCCACTTCCGAGTGCAGTACTATGTGGAGAACGGCAGGGTGATCAGGTAGGGGGCACCCACTGCGGTGGGCACCCACCCAGGGCGGGCGGCTGGCGAGGGAGCACCCCAGGGTGCCCTGGGATGGGGCACCGCTCGCTGCAGCTGCGCAGCTTTGGGATACTGCGGGATGGATGCTGTGGGATGGATGGATGATGCAGGACGGGTGCTGTGGGATGGATGCTGCGGGATGGGTGTTTGCGGTGGGCTGGGTGTTGCGGGATCGATGGCTT
>NW_010250226.1:10105-10559 GCF_000690775.1 Eurypyga helias
ATTCTGCTGCATGGGTGCTGCTTGCGCACCCAAAAGCTTGTCCCTTCTGTTGGGGCTGATTGTGGTTGGGTGCCACGTGAGGACACACCCCGAGCCTTTGGGGTGGCTGGGGACATCACGTTTAGGGGTGTCACAGCTTAGCCCGTGGAACAGCCTGATTTTAATTAGGGTGCCCGTGGCTCCCAGGTGGGACCTGCGGCTCCTCTTCCAGGACAAACACGACTTTCAGGGTCTTGGGCACGTGGGGACATTCCCCATGGTGGCATCTGCACCCACACAGGGATGCTTTTGGAAGGGGTTATCCTGGCTGTGGGAGACCTGGAAATGTCAGCAGAGTCAAGCGGCTGCAGTTTTGTACCACCACAGGCTTTAACGAACAGGGGGAAAAGGGGGCAAACGACTGGGCTGCCGCTTCCTCTGTAACAGCTTCCCACCGGGAGGAAGATGCCGGAGG
>NW_010250226.1:10652-11491 GCF_000690775.1 Eurypyga helias
CCCCATCTCTCCGCTCCCCACAGGGACCGGACGGCGCGCTACTACTACTACTGGCACCTGCGGAAGCAAGTGCTGCGCTCGCAGTGCGTGCTGCGCGAGGAAGCCTACTTCCTCCTCACCGCCTTCGCCCTCCAGGCCGACCAGGGCGACTTCAAGCGCAACAAGCACTACGGGAAGTACTTCGACCCCGAAGCCTATTTCCCCGCCTGGGTAAGTGTGCCGCCGTGGGGTCCCCGCTCTAAGCTCCTGTGTGTCCCCACGAGGCTGATGATGCTGGGCTGCTCGGCGGGATGCTGGGCTGCTCCGGGGGCTTCCCAAGCCGTCGGTGTTCCTGGTGCCTCCCTATCTCTGTTAGTCCCGTTTATTAATAACCTCAGACAACTGCAGGGCTGCAAATAGTTGGGATCAGTGCGGCTGGGGCTCATAGCACTGGGGGTATTTCCCTGCAGGGATGCTCATGGGATCTTCCCTACGTGTCACGTGCCACCATGGCATCGCCCCCCAGCATCAGGTGCAACACCCTTGGGCTTTACAGCCCTTTGGGAACCGGTATCCTCCGTGCTGATAGCAGTCACGGGCGTAGGTGGCTCCTGGGATAGTCCTGGAGGGAAACTGAGGCAGGGCACAGGGTGACACGCAGCCCCAGGTCACCTCCGAGGCAGAGCTGGGGGGATGCTATCCCAATGCGGAGTAGGGAGCAATCCCTTATGGCATAGCAGTGGCACAGACAGCTCCCGGCTGGGCCCCCTGCTTTCCCGCACCGAGGACCTGCTGCCAGCCTCTGCGGGGTACCCAAACCCAAGTCCATTCATTAGCAGACCCGTCAATATTCGAGGGGA
>NW_010250226.1:11525-14544 GCF_000690775.1 Eurypyga helias
TAAATATTAGAGGGGAGTGGCGAGGGGCTGCGCAGCCACGTGGAATGTGCCCTTGGTCCCCAAACAGCTGAACCTTCCCCGTGGTTCCCTGCAGCCAGGGCTTTCCCAGGGACCGTGAGCTCCATGGGACTGGCACGCAGAACAAACGTGTGCTTCCTGGTGGGAAATGTTGAGATGTTGTGGATGCCCCATCCCTGGATGTCTTCAAGGCCAGGCTGGATGTGGCTTTGAGCAACCTGGTCTAATGGAAGGTGTCCCTGCCCATGGCAGGGGGGTTGGAACTGGATGATCTTTAAGGTCCCTTCCAACCCAAACCATTCTGTGATTCTATGATTCTATGAAATCCTGCTGGTGAGAGATTGTTGGCTGCCGTATCTATTAGGTTTTTGCTTCTATAATGGAGTGTATTGCTCCCATTTCCATTTTCCCTGGAAATCGCCGCTGTCCGGGAGCGCGGGGGCTGGCAGCTGGCCCTGAGCAAGCCCGAAGCATCTTCCCTGGATGAGCTTCTCCCTCCCCAACAGGTGGTTGCGAAGAGGGGCAAGGACTACATCCTGAAACATGTCCCGAACATGCACAAGGACCAGTTTGCCCTGACGGCCTCTGAAGCCCATCTCAAGTACATCAAGGAGGCCGTGCGGCTGGACGACGTGGCCGTGCACTACTACAGGTTGTACAAGGTGAGCCCAGGCTTGGCTTTGGGTTGAAAGCAGCAACTGCCGAGTGATTTCTAAGGTATATTTTGGGATGAACTGCATTTGGTTTGGCACTCGCTGGCTGGAGCAGAGCGGTCTCAAGGGCAGCGTTTGCTCCCTGAGGCAGGGAGGTGCAGCGTTTTCTGATCCTGACATTTTCCACAAGTTACGGAGAGGCAAGAGGTTTCCTGGGGTGCTAGGAGGCAGCCGTGAGGTTTCTGGGATCCTATTTTTCGGTATCTTCTCCCTAAGAAATATATTTTGGGTTTTTCTCCTGGGAACAAGGCACTTTCTTAGCTGGGGCTTCGCAAACCGTTTTGTAGCATCCTTAAGTTGAAGAGGAGAAGCACCGGGTGCTGCTGCCTGAGCAGGCTGGGCTCGAGCTAAAAAGCACCACAGCTCCATTTCTGAAAGTCCTTTTTTTACTGAGCTTAAACTGCTTTTTCCAGAACCTTAAGCTGGGGCGTTTGTGGGCAGCGAGGTGGATAGGTGCCTGGGGGTAAGGCTGGTGGAGGATGCTCGAGGATGCGTGGGGGGAGACGGGGCGAGTAGAGGAGAACACGTGGGCTGGGGAGGCAGATTTCTCCACTTCACGCTGCAAATTGTGTATTTAAAAGCATCGTTTTTTGAATCCCTTAGGACAAAAGGGAGTTGGAGGCTTCCCTGACGCTGGGGCTGACCATGCGCGGCATCCAGATCTTCCAGGTAGGCAGCCGAGCGAGGGCAACGGCTCTGCTCCCTCCCGCAGCCAGGCAGACGCAGGCAGCCCCCGCCAGCGTCCTTAGTCGGGCCCCTCCCTCTTTTTGCAGAATTTGGATGAAGAAAAGCAGCTTCTCTACGATTTCCCCTGGACAAACGTGGGGAAACTGGTGTTTGTGGTGAGTGCCACCATCCCTGGGCTGAGCATCCCTGCCCGTATCGCTCCTGGGCTCTGGTTTGGAGTGTTGCACAGTCCCCAAGGAGGGTGGTTGCAGTAGGTGGGCTGCAACAAGACTGGGGAAGACTTAGAGTATTTTCCTCGCTGTGGCTGATGTCCCTCCTCTCCCCTGTAGGGTAAGAAGTTTGAGATCCTGCTGGACGGGCTGCCCTCGGCCAGGAAGCTCATCTACTACACGGGCTGCCCGCTGCGCTCCCGCCACCTCCTGCAGCTGCTCAGCAGCAGCCACCGCCTCTACATGAACCTGCAGCCCGTCCTGCGCCTGGTCCGAGAGCTGGAGGAGAACGAGGGTAGGTGCTTCTACCCCCGGGGTGCGAATCCCACTGGGACCGGGCTCCCACCCGGCTTCTCTCCCTGGTCCCTGCACCAGCCCTGTGGCTGGGAGCGGTGGTTGTGCCTGTGTCCCCCTCCTTGGTCCACCCTGGCCCTGCCCGACAGGCAGACCCCGTCCTGGGTGGGCTGGGTGCCCACATACGGCCCCCCCCAGGCTGCTCAGGGATGGGCACGGGCCTTGCTGTGATCCCTGATGGTCCAGTTCTTCCCAGTGCCTCAACACAGCGCTTCCCAGTGCCCCACATCCCGTCTCCAAGCGCAGAAAGCAATAAGCAAGCATAAGATCTTCTTCCTCTTCCTCCTCATCTTCCTCTTTCCCCTCCTCTTCTTCCTTCTTGTTGTCTTCCTCCTCCTCTTCTTCCTCCTTTTCCTCCTCTTCCTTCTTCTCTTCCGCTTCTTCCTCCTCATCCTCCTCATCTTTTCCTCCTGTTCATCATCCTCATCATCATCTTCTTCCTCCTTCACTTTTTTCTCCTCCTAATCTTCTTCCTCCTCCTCTTCTTTCTTCTCTTTTTTCCTCCTCATCTTCCTCCTCTCCCTCTTTTCTTCCTACTCTTCATCTTCCTTTTCTTATTCCTCCTCCTATTTTTTCTTCTCATCCTCCTTATCTTCTTCCTTCTCCTCTTCTTCCTTTTCCTCATTTTCCTCATCTTTTCCTCCTGCTCATCCTCCTCCTCCTCCTCATCCTCCTCCTCCTCATCTTCCTCCTCTTTTTTTCCTCCTCCTAATTTTTTTCTTCCTCCTCCTCTTGTGCCCCTCATCTTCCTCTTCCTCCTCTTTTGCCCCTCATCTCCCTCTTCCTCCTCTCCTTCTTCCTCCTTTTTCCTCCTCCTCCTCCTCCTCCTTTGGAAGCACAGCACAGAGCCCAGCAGCTCTGAGGCTCCCCACCTCACCCTCCCCACATGCCACTGAGATGCCCAGTGTGCCGGTGCCTCGGGGTGCCGGGATGAGGGAGGGGGACCGTGGGCACCCCGAGGAGTTGGGGTACGATCTGCCACGTGTCCCTCACCTCGCAGAGAAGAAGCAGTACCGCGAGTCCTACATCAGTGACACC
>NW_010250226.1:14722-14950 GCF_000690775.1 Eurypyga helias
GGCACAAGCGCCTTTCCCGGCACTCCACTGCCAGCCACAGCAGCTCCCACACCTCCGGCATCGAGGCTGACCCCAAACCCAGGGAGGTGGGACCAGAGGACGGCTTCTCGGGCGCCGGCGCCCACCGCAAGCTGAAGACCTGCAGCTCCATGACCAGCCACGGCAGCTCCCACACCTCCGGCGTGGAGAGCGGTGGGAAGGACCCGGTGGCGGCGGGAGCCCCGGGTG
>NW_010250226.1:15026-20187 GCF_000690775.1 Eurypyga helias
GAGAGCGGTGGGAAGGACCAGCTGGAGGAGGACTCCCAGGATGATGGTGAGGCTCCAGCTGAGCCTGGGCTTCCCAGCCTGGGCCTCACCATGTATTTTGGGATTGGAGGATGTTGTGGAGGTTGCACCTCAGTGACTCGTCCCACCTCCTCCCTCCCCGCAGAAATCGAGATGCTGGTGGATGATCCCCGGGAGCTGGAGCAGGCTGGCGAGATGGAGGTGAGCCCCGACATGTGCGTCTACATCACAGAGGACATGCTGCTGTCGCGCAAGTTCAACGGGCACTCGGGTAAGGCGGCCGCCACTTTTAATTCCAATTCCTCAGTATTGGTGTTCGGCAGAGCGAAAATTCGCCCGAGGCACCCGTTTGGGACAACGGGAAAAGCCATTCGCTCGGCGGGTCACAGGAGAGTTGGGGTAAATTTGGTACAACTCTAAAAAGAAGGGGATGCCCAGGGAAGGTGCAAGGTCTACTCGGAGCAGGACTGATGTGCAGCCGTCCCGTGGCACAGGGAGGTGTGCCCAGGCACGCTGGGTGATTTGGAGGTAGCGGGGGACGATGACAAGAGCTGCCCATGGGCAATGGGCATAATTTCAGCGACGTTCTCATTTGGTGGCCCCCGCTCTCGTTTTCATGACGACCCCTTGCTCGTTGCCATGAGCACGGGTGCTGTTATCACACGCGTGAGCCTGGCTTCTCCAGAGCTGCACCTGTGCCCAGAGTGTCGCCTGCACTTCCAGCTCCATGCTGGGAGGTCTACAAGGTGCAGGGCTCCCCGGGAATGGCTTTGGATGCCATTTTGGTGCAAACTGGGGATGCTTTGTAGGTAAAGCTGGTTGTAAGCAGAGCTGTTGAGGCCCTCCTGTTGCCCTGAGGCAAGGGCAAGACCCCAAGGGCAGCGCTGAGAAGCCTGGAAGTAACCTTCCCACCCTCCTCTTCTTCGCTCCTCCATGCAGGGCTTACTGTGAAAGAGATCAGCTCCTCCACCTCCAGCTCCTCGGAGACGGTGGTGAAGCTGCCGGGGCAGAGCACCGACTCCCTGCCCCAGGTACGTGATGCTGGTGGGGCTTTGGGGAAACCCAAAGTCCTGCTGGCACCACCGTTTTGGGTTTCCCTGACCCCCTTGGCTCTCCGGTGGGTCCTGACCCCCCTCTCTGCTTTGCCCAGACGACGTGCAGGAAACCGAAGACGTCGACGGACCGGCACAGCCTGAGCCTGGATGACATTCGGCTCTACCAGAAGGACTTCTTGCAGTTGGCCAACCTGTGCCAGGATACGGCCCAGAGCTACACCTTCGGCTGCGCCCACGGGCTGGAGGAGGAAGGGCTCTACTGCAACGGCTGCTTGGCCCAGCAGTGCATCAACATCCAGGAGACCTTCCCCGTCAAAAGAACCAGCAAATACTTTTCCTTGGATCTCACCCACGATGAAGTCCCCGAGTTCGTCGTCTGAGTGCCGCGGGGGTGGGCGAGACTGGCTGCCCGCCCTTGGTGGGGAGGATGGGGCTCCCTGCCTCGGGGACCATCGATGCTGTGGAAACCGTTGTGTTCAGAGCATCGCCCCGACGGCGGGTGGGATGGAGACCCCCGGGCATGGTCCCACCGGCAGTTCCCCGGCATCCTTTCACCTCCGGATGCGTTTGTGCCAAACACAAGTTGTCTTCTATCCACCGGGAGAAGCACAACTCGTTTGAGCCAGCAGAAGCCGACACGTGTTTTCCCACTGCTTCCCGGCGAGGTGACCTCTTCTCCCCCTTGTCCCCATCCTCACTGGAGAGGAGAGAAAGCGCCAGACTGTTGTGTTTGAGTCAAGCCAAAGAAATGTAAATACCCTAAAGGCCAGTATGGGAAGGGAGAATTAAGCAATAACCAGCTGGGCATCTCCAGGCGCGGGCGGTGTACCGTGGAGAAAGGCATGGCCAGCGGCTGCCGGGGCAGAGCATCATCCCAGTTCTTCCGAAAACACGTGCTGGAGGTCATGCCGGAGTGGTCCCAGCGAGGTGGCTGGCTGCTCTCGGAGCCGTTTGCAGTTTGGGTTTTTTCCTTCTTTTTTTTTTTTTTTTTTGAGAAAAAAAACACCCCAAAACAAACAAACAAAAAAACACCCACCCAAGAAAACCAAAAAGCAAAGGAGAATGGAAAAAAAATAGGTGACCTGTAAGGATATTGCAATAATGCATCCCAAACTTTGAATATATAGAGATTACATATATAAATATATCGAGGTTTATATATGTCTGGATCTTATAGACCCATTTGCATTTTACTTCTGCTCTAAAATACCTTTTATACAAAGGATCTGCCTCTCTTCCTTAATGAACCTTATAAACAATCGTATTTTTTTCCTAAGCACTAAGGTGAGAAAATAGACTTTTCCTCTCGAGAAAAATACGTACGCAACGGCGTTGTATGTGCGGCTCTTCCCGGTGCAGTCTCCGTTGTATTTTACCAAGGCTTTTCATGCGTCTTTACGTCTCTTACGGTTTGAATAGTTGTGCTAAAGGATGGTGGTGATGTGCTAGGAAAATCCACGGGCGGGTTCCGAGTGTGTCCTCGGGAAGTGAACGTGCCCAGGTGGAATACTTAGCGTCGGTACTGGAGGGTAAAAGCGTTACAGCAGCTAATATTCACAGCACAATGCCTTTTTAGTCAATATTTTTAATTAGAGGTTAGTGATTGACAGCCAAAGTTTTGCCATATTTTGGTAAGTTTTTTTTTAACTGGAAACTTTTCTTAAAAAAAGAAAAAAAAAGTCATTATTTTATAAATAAGCACAATCTTAGTTTTATAAGAAATGTTGGGGGAGGGAGCCGAGAAGGGGGAACTGGTACCCAAAGAAAAGGAGCGTAGCTGTTGGCATGGTGCAAAAACAAAAAAGTGTGTTACTGGGATCTGGGAGCTGGTAGGGGAGAGCATCGGGCGCTGCCGTAGCTTGGCGCCACGGGACCGTGGCACCAGCACAGCGTGTCCCCACCCCAGAGCTTAATTTCACCCGGCACAAGGGATATTATGGAAAAATAACGTAGACAGCCACATGCTGGCAGGGTGAGAATGAGGAGGTGACCCCTAAATCCTCTCTTTAACCCCCTAAAGCCGCCCAGGGCAGGCGGAGGGATGCTGCCTGGGGTCTCAGGGCTATGTGCCCCGCTCTGGTTTTGTGGGAACCCCGGCAAACATCCCAAAAGCCGCTCTTTGAGGGCACTACACCCCAGGCTGGGATGCTGGGGTTTGCTAGCCCCACTGCAGACCCCCAGCCAGCATGCCAGGGGTGTGCACTGGCAGTGTGGGAGTGCAGGCAGGAAAATCCCCCAAATTCATCCCCAGACTCTTTTTTTCCCTTCTGCCGGGCAGCAGGGCCACAGCACCCAGTTGGGGGGGTCCTGCCAGCACCCCCCGGCGAGCCTCCTTGGGTGGGGTGCCCTCCACAGGACCCCTCACCCACTGCTCTGCAGGAACACGTAGCTGGGGGGGGCTGCCATGGAGCTCCCCCCCTGGGCAAGTGGGACCAGGTCCTGGGCAAGCCGTGGGGACACAGAGGGGTCATTTATTCCACAGGTGGCCGGGGTGGCCACATGGGACCTGGGGGGGAGACTGGGTGGCCATGCCCACCCACCCTTCGTCCCGCTCCCCCCACGATAACAAGGTGTCTGTCTGCACAAACGAAATAGTCCTTTCTGTGAAAGGATCATCCCGTCGGGGCGATGGGAGAGCCAGGGACTGCTGCAGAGGGAAAAGACAAGGAAAAATGGACAACAACTACACAGAATGACCCCGCAGCGGAATTATTTTGTACCAATGAAGTTTGTTGTGTGCCTTGTGCGGTACGGCTGGAGATGACAATAAAGTGACAGTCGTTTGCATTACTTGGGCTCTTTCAAATGCTCCCGGGCTTGAATGGGGGATGAAACAGGGTGAATGGAACCAAGGGGTTACAGGAGTGTCTGTACCCAAACATAAGGACAGGCTGGGCGGGGAGACCCCCCTGCAGTTCTGCATCCAGCTCTGGGCCCCCAACAGCAGAAGGACATGGAGCTGTTGGAGCGAGTCCAGAGGAGGCCATGGAGATGCTCCGAGGGCTGGAGCCCCTCTGCCATGGGGACAGGCTGGGAGAGTTGGGGTGTTCAGCCTGGAGAAGGGAAGGCTCTGGGGAGACCTTAGAGCCCCTTCCAGTGCCTGGGAGGGCTACAAGAAAGCTGGGGGGGACTTTTTCCAAGGGCAGGGAGTGACAGGACATGGGGTAACGGGTTTAAACTGGAAGAGGGAGATGGAGATTGGACATCAGGAAGAAATTCTTCCCGGAGAGGGTGGGGAGGCACTGGGACAGGTTGCCCTGAGAAGCTGTGGATGCCCCATCCCTGGGAGTGTCCAAGGCCAGGCTGGATGAGGCTTGGAGCAACCTGGTCTAGTGGAAGGTGTCCCTGCCCATGGCAGGGGGTGGGACTGGGTGGTCTGTAAGTTCCCTTCCCAGCCAAACTATTCCATGATTCTGTGATTTGTTGGGCTCTCCACTCTGGCATCACCAGGCTCTGGAGAACAGGTTACAGCAATTCCTGCCTTGGGGTTGGGGAATTAACGGGCTGACCCTGTCAATCCTGGGTTTTGGTGATTTCTATGGAAGTGGTGACTGGTTCCAATGTTCCTGCCTTGGGAGGGGGCACAGGGGGACCCACAGGAGCTCCTCAAATAAGTGGGGGTACAGGGGTGGCCACGGTTTGGGTTGCAGATGGGATCACCCACTCCTTGCTGTGCCAATGGCCTTGGCCCTGCACCCTGGTGAGCCCAGCGCGGGGTGCCCGGGGGGGTCCCTGATCCGTAAGCGCTGGAGGGGCTGTGCCCTGGCGTAAAGGGTTGAGCCCCTCCTTGGGGGCTGCTGTCACGGAGCTGGGTGGGCCCACAGCCCCCATGGGAAGGGTGGGGGGTCAGCGCTGCACAGGGCTGGGCACCCGGGGGCATTAGCCAGGCTCCAGCCACCCCATGGGCCACTAGCCCCTGGCTCGCAGCATCCCTGCGCCACTCCATGCCTCATCCTGGCCGCTGAGCAGGGTGTGATTTGCTCTTTTCCCAATGATTCCTCCCAAAAAATGCTCCTGCGTTTCCAGAGTGGAGAAGCCCAGCAGGGGCTTCACCCCTTCGCCTGGGTGGGTGACAGTGGCAGCAGGGC
>NW_010250226.1:20310-21904 GCF_000690775.1 Eurypyga helias
CCCTGCTCCTTTCTCCTTCCTTCTCCCCTTGGAGCGGGTGGGATGGGTGTTTGGGGTAGCACTGGGGTGAGTTCCCCCAAGGGGGGGGAAGCTCCGCCGTGCCCAGATGTGACCCCAAGCAGGACCCCGAGGGGGGCAGAGGCACCTGGTGAGGGTTTCCCAAGGCCACAAGCAGGGGAGATTCTTTTTTTTCCCTTCCTCAAATTAATGTTTTTGGGTAAAGTGTGTGGGTTCTCCAGATAGAGGGGTTGTGCTGTAGCCTTCCACCTCACCACACCCAGGCCCACAACCCACCTCCCATGCCACTAATTAATGCTAATTAAACTTCTCAGAACATAATTAGTCACCTCTTTTTTTTCTTGATTTTGCCAGGTTTGCTGATCTGGGCGCCTACTTCCTCCAGCTGTTGGGTTGAGGTACCAATCACCACAGCCTTTCCAGGTCCCCATTCCCAGTTTCCCAAGCTGCTCTTCCTCAGTGTATTTATCCTCTTGCATCCAACCCATTCGTAATTGCTGAGCCTGGGATTAGCAGCAAAATCTCTCTTTCCTGCAGATGAAGGGGAAGAGCCTGTTCTCCCATGGAGATGCAGCATCAGCAGAGCTTCCCGAGTGGCTTCTCCCAGCATGTGCCACCATGCCTGGATGTGACCACGCTAACGCTGCGGCTACCCCTGCCCTCCCCCTCCTTGCCCCAGGAGCCTGGGCCATCCCTGGAACCTGCCTTTGCCACCCGTCCCTCCTCCGAACACCCCGGGAGAGGGATGGGGATGGACACGTGGGGCTGTGCACCTCTGGCACGGGGTATCCCCGCTTTCCCCCTCCCCTGGCACCCTCGGCGTCGGAACGAATTGCTGATCGCTGCTACCACCGGACATTTTTGGGGCAGTTAATTGCCTCTCGCAGGTGGGAAGAGCATGAGAGAACGATTTCTGGCGGGAGGGGGGTGGGCTGCATTGTCTGCTGCTAAGTATAGCCTCCAGATTCCATCCTTGGCCTATAAAACCCCCCAGATTTTCCTAAAACCAGCTGTTGAATGTTTTTTTGGCACAAGCCAGCTCTGCTGCCCAGGGGGGAGAGGCTGTCCCCTCCCTGTAGGCTTTTAGCAAAGGCGACTACCCCCAGCTACGCTTTTAAACTCATTCCCCCCTGTTTGAAGGCATTTGATGGCTCGGCCTCCCTCGCTCCTTCATCTCACCACGGTCCCCAGGGGGGAAAGGTCCTCCGGTTCCCATTCCGGCGTGTCCCCAGGCAGCCTTTTCCCTGGGATGCTCCCGGGTGCTGGCAGCCCTTCTGCTGGTTTGCGTGAGCGTTTCCCAAATTCAAGCTCTCACCAAAAGGCTGCACTCGGGCCGTTTCATCTCCAGTCGCTCCACTTCCAGCTTTTCCAGCTCCTGTCAGCATTTCGTGGCAGCTCCAGGGGTTGAAGACTTGGGATTTGGAGGGTGACAACTGCAAAACGTACTTTAAAAAAGGGGGAATGTTGCCAGAATATCCTTTTTTTATTAAATTCTGCCGCCGGATCAAAGCGGGAGGTGCGTCTGCCTGCTGGTAACGCAGCCACGGGCGGGCACATCCGCCTTGTGCCAGCCCTT
>NW_010250226.1:21958-22174 GCF_000690775.1 Eurypyga helias
CACCCCCCAGCCACTAATTAGTGCTAATTAATACAATACTCCATGCGCTGGTGTCTCCTTAGGCCAGGAACCTTCTGCACCCTGAAACTCATACCGCACCTCATCTTTTATTTAACGCATCGCACGTGCCCTGCGTTGCCTTTGGGGTCAGTGGCTCAGCGCGGATGGGGAGGGGGTCCCCGAGCCGGGTGCTGCTTGGGTGGGGGGTGCCGGGGC
>NW_010250227.1:0-3297 GCF_000690775.1 Eurypyga helias
GAGGGCGGCGGGGCGGAGTGCCGGGAAGGGAGGGGGGTAAAAGCAACTTCCCACGGGATGTGCGCCCACCCGCGGCACCTCCGTTAAGCACCGCGTGCCTTCAAACGATCCGCCGGTGGAAGTGGGGGGGGGGCACCCGGCATCGCCGGGCATCCCTACATCACCCCGTGTTGGGATACATAAACGCTGAGAGGAGCGTGTCGGGCTGAGGGTCTCATCCGGGGGTTGGGGACAATTGCAGAGTGTCCCCCAGGGCTTGCAGCCATGCCTGGAGCACAAGCACCTTCCCACGGGACATCCAAAGCACCGCTGTGCTCACTTTAGAAGTGCCAGCCCCTAAAAGCGGGGACCAGCATCACAGGGTACCACTCGAGAGAGTCTCGATCACCCCGAGCTGGGAGAGGACTTTTTACAAGAGCCTGTAGTGATAGGACAAGGGGTGACGGGTACAAACTGAAAACAGGGAGGTTTAGATTAGATATCAGGAAGAAATTCTTCCCGGAGAGGCTGGGGAGGCACTGGGACAGGTTGCCCAGAGAAGCTGTGGATGCCCCATCCCTGGAAGTGCCCAAGGCCAGGCTGGATGAGGCTTGGAGCAACCTGGGCTAGTGGAAGGTGTCCCTGCCCATGGCAGGGGAGTTGGAACTAGATGATCTTTAAGGTCCCTTCCAACCCAAACCATTCTGTGATTCTATGAGTTGAGATATATAAACCCTGAGCGTGGTGTGTGGGGCTGACGGTCACATCCAGGCTCGGTGGGTCCCCACCGGAGCAGGGCCAGGTGGTTGAGAGCAGAGTAACAAGGAGCGAAAGGTCTTCAGGTTCCCCCCCGTTTTGTGTCAGCGCACATCCCGCTGCTGCTGCGTCTTGATGGCACGCACGTCATTTTTCTGTCTGGGGTTTTGAGGCGTACGCTAAAAGCCCTTTCAGAAATAATTAATGACAGTACCAAAAATCTCATGAATGTTCTATTTACTTACCCGTAGCAATTACACGGGGAAGAAAAAAAACTGCAGCTTGAATTAGCTGATACACAACTGAGTGGCAACACCTGCAGCCTAATGACTCCAGATCCTCAAATCCCCTCAGATGGCTCAGCCAGCCTGTGGGATACTTCTCAGCAGAAATGGTTGGTGAGGCAAAGCGGTGTGGAGTGATCCAGGCGGAGAGCACTGCGCTGGGCTCTGATGGGTGATCAGAAGGCACTATTTCTCTGGTAGGACATGTTTGCTGCCTGTCCATGTTCTGGCCTTGCTTCTGTTTCCAAGGGAGAGCTGTTTCAGCCACTTAACACTCTCTGGACTCCCTTTGGTTTGGGATGTGCTGTGAACGCCTGTGATGCAGCAACATTGGGTTTTCCCAACGACCCCAAGCCTTGCACCAAAAGATGTCAGCACACAGCATGTCTATCATCCATCTGACAGGAGCCGGGGGGCAGGAACGGCTCGGCAAAGCCCGCCAACTCTTCCTCATTACTGTGGCACTTCATTCCTAATTACTATTGCAAAGTGGTGAAACAGTTACCCAAAGTGCTTTCCAAGGTGCTCCTACAGCAGTGGAATGAATCTTCCCAGGGGTGAGAAGTCTGGGCCCAGAAGCACCACTGCTGGGATGCACAGCCGTAGCACACGGCGGGCACGGCACAAGGCACGGCACAAGGCACGGCACAGGGCATGGCACAGAGCATGGCACGGCGCTGCCAGGCTGCATCTCAGGGACAGGAGAGGCCCGGGGAAGGAAATTGCCTCTCTCAAGCATGTGCAATTCCTTGCAGAACAAGACTGGAATTCCCAGATGACCCTGGTGATCTGGAGCGCGTTCCTCCCAGTCCCTCCTTTGCAGAGGATGCAAGCACTGAACCCTGTGAGGAGAGGAGGTGAGCTGAGAACAGGAGGGACGTTTGCCAGGGCTGGAAGGCCTCGCCATAAAAGTAGTCTTCTGGGAGGAATTTGTTGCACAAAAGGCGGGGTTCTCGCTCGAGTATCTTGTGATTTCCTTTACATCAGTTGTACTCAGATAGGAAGTAACCATTCATGGGAATTACTTGGGTCTAAAATCAAGCCATGCATAGCCACGTGTTTCAGAAACACCTTTTCCTTTCTGGTGTGTGTGTGCAAGCACGGTTCCTGCCTCCCTGCTTTCCAACCCAAGGAGTTGAGCCCTTTCCAGTCCCCGGCTGTCGCAGCCCACCCCTGCAGCAGCCACCCCCACGGTGGGCTCGGCTAGGCGGCCCCGAGGCCCTGAGGAGCAGGAGGAAAGCAAAGCTCAGCCTGTGCTGCCCCATTTCTCCTCCGGACAGAGGTGGGTCAGGCCTTCCTTCAGCCAAGCGGGCAAAACTGGATGGGATGTTGGGGTCAGGCTGCCCTTGTCCTGAGAGGGGGCCAGGGGCCAGCAGAGACGGAGTGAAACAGGGACGTCTTGGAGGGGTGGACTTGCTGTAACTTCTGGGTGTCAGTGGGATCCCGAAGGCCGAAGTACAGCTGCTCACGTGGCTGCAAGTCGGTGTTAACATGCTCCAACTTTTTCTCCTGACTGCTCTGGACTTTTGCACAGCGTTTTTCTGTGCCTTTTGGGCTTTTTCACCTATAGAGCAGAGATGACACCACTTCCCTGTGCCCTGGAGCTTCAGGGGGGATTGGTTGAATAATGCTCATAAAAAGGGCTTCGAAAGTACCAGGAGAGGTGAAGGAGGACAAGATGTTATAGCCGGTATTGTCTCCACCTTCTTAGAAGTCAGTCATGCGGCAGCCTCAGAAATACCCACGGTGGGTAGAGAGGGCGTCCGGCCCGTGGCGCGTCAGTGGTGTGAACCGGACATCGTATTCCCCGTGGGCACGCACCCTTCTCTGCCTGCGCACGGAGCGACTGTGCGGTTTCACTGCCTGCTCACGGCTTTCCTCCTGAAACAGAACCTGAGCTTTGCGTGCGGGAGACTCGCCAGAGCTCTGGCTTCTGCCGCTTTTTGTACTCAAAGAGGTGTCAGCCAGAGTCGGGCAGAAATGAGCCCCTCGCGCTCACCCCTCACCCGCCAGCCCCCGGCTAAGCCGGAGCACGCCGTGGCACTGCACCGGTGCTGCAGCCAGCCGCAGCCACGCGGTGCTTAGCCCGGTGGGGCTGGGGATAATATTACCGAGGTAAAATATAACAGAAAAGTCTGCAAATGCCCTTTCAAAACAGCAGAGAGCGAGTAATGTCATTAGGCCAGCGGTCAGGAGGGGACAGGGTTTGAAGGTACCCTTAGCCTACCAAAGGCCAAATGTGGGCCAGGAGCAGGAGCCAATGAGCGGCAGCTGGACC
>NW_010250227.1:3333-3612 GCF_000690775.1 Eurypyga helias
CCTTCAGTTGCACGTTGCGGCTGCTCCTGTTTGTGGATGGGAAAATGTTGTAAGGACCAGGCAGCGCGAGCAGTGAGAGGCAGCGGCAAATGGGGCTCCTCCGAGTTACAACATCCCCAGCCCTCGGCGGGTCCTTGCCAGCCCCCCGCGTCGTGACACGCTCTCCTTGGCACTAAAATGAAACGCAGGCCCAGGGGGAATTTGCGTGGGGGCAGGACGGCCACCCGGGCGGAAGGGGGCTGTGTGCTGGCTCGGTCTCTCTGAGCCAGCGGCTGGGTA
>NW_010250227.1:3657-6722 GCF_000690775.1 Eurypyga helias
GCCTCCGCGGCTCTCCCAGAGTCCTCCCCTAAAGCAATCTTCATTCATGTGGGCTGCTAATTGGAGGCCCCGGTCCCCACGGGGTGCAGTGGTTAGCAGTGCCATGCCCCTGCGTTTCGCTTGAGTTTTTCTGCTTGGCTCCTTTCCACGAGCTCTGCTTTTCCTTCCCCTCAGCCCCGCTCGGCACTCAGCTCAGCCCTGTCCTTCACCTGATCCCAGAGTCCTCCCCTAAAGCAATCTTCATTCATGTGGGCTGCTAATTGGAGGCCCCGGTCCCCACGGGGTGCAGTGGTTAGCAGTGCCATGCCCCTGCGTTTCGCTTGAGTTTTTCTGCTTGGCTCCTTTCCACGAGCTCTGCTTTTCCTTCCCCTCAGCCCCGCTCGGCACTCAGCTCAGCCCTGTCCTTCACCTGAAGTCACCGAGCGCAGGACTGAGTGTTGCTTTTTCTCCATGCTTTCTGGGTCCACTGGCTCCCGATCAAACCTGTTAATCTGGGAGGTCCTGCCTCCCCCTCCTTGGGGACATGAGGGTTCTGTCATGCCTAATGGTCAGCAAGGAGTGAACCTCTGGAAATGCAACGCTGTGGGACATGGCCCCTCAATTCCCACAAGCCTGAGTGAAAACTGCCCCTCTGCTCTCAGTCTGACATCCTATTTGCCACAGAGTGGGCTGGAGGGGACCTGGGAAAGAATAGAATGGCTTCAGAGGGCAAGTAGGTGCTGGCTGGGCTCCAGGATCTGAGCTCCAGCTTGTCCAGGGAGAAGGTCTGTGGCTGTGCTTATGCAGAGGTTGCTGTTCCCACTCCAGCATCCCTGGGCATCATCAGGGAGTGATGCTCCACCAAGCCTGCAGAGCCCCTTTTGCAGGCACACACATATCTGTCTGTGTCATGGCAGAGACCCCCCAGTCCCCTCTCTGGAGAGTCACCAAACTCAGCTTGCTGCAGCTGTCTGTCCCTGGAGCAGACACAGGCACTTGGGCTGCTCCGGCTCTGGCAGAGGGGCCCAAGGCTTGCACTGAGGGCTGGGAGGATGCACACACACAGGGTGATGTTGTACAGGGCTCCAGCCTACCTGATTTTGCAGCCTGCTCCTCTCCAAAACCGCGGCCCTGCACATGCCGTGGAGCTAAAGCCATGAAACCTATGAGGAGAGAAATATGGTGGCAACAGAGTAAGAAGGAGGTTGTGGATGAGCAATTGAAACAGATGGGAATTTCCTGGAGCAAGTAGCAGAGGCCAGGCAGCGCAGCGCAGGGTAGGGAGGGCTCCTGCGCGATGCCTCATGCTGCCCACCAGCTGTGTGGGCTGAAGCAGGAGGCCAGGATGCCCATTTCCTCCTTATGGCATTTTCAGTGACTATTTGTCCGTGGGAAGCAGCACACCGGCAGTGGCTGAAGCAGCCTGTCCCCCTCCCCCGGCTGCTCCGGCACAGCGGGGCCAGTCAGCCCCTTCTGCTCGGGGACCAGAGTCCAGCAGCAGCGCGGGGCACTCGGGTCACCCCATGCCTCGCTCTGTCTGGGGGAAGAAACCCTCTGTCAGAGCCCCTGCGCTGCTCTGGCTGCGCTGCCTGACATCCCGCTGCAGAACCCACGCCTTCCCCTTGCTGTTCCACCGGCAGTGTCCCTACGTGCCGCCCCAGGGACAGCCTGGCACGCTGGCACCAGCCAGCCGTTGGCATGTGGGGAACAAGCTGAGCTGCCCCGTATGGTCCGTGTCCTTCACACCTACTCCTTCACCCGGCTTCCCTGCCACACCACGCCACTGTCGGCTCTCACACCGTGCTGATGGTGTCTGTCATAGCCTGTCAGTGTCACCCCACCGTCCCCTCGCCAGCCCACCCCCCTCATCCCTGCCTGTCAGGGTACCTCTGGTCCTGGTGGCACTGCTCAGCCTCCCCTCCCTGCCCATCCATGCTTGGCTGGATGGTGCTGGGAGCTGGGGTGTCTCTTCCATCCCCATCACCCTGCTGCCAGCCGCTCCTCTGCTCCCCGGGAGAAGAGAGGGGCAGGGGGGAGCCTGGCTGAGACCCATACCAACCTCATTCCTCTCTGCTGACCCTGTCCCTAAGCAGGGCGATTCCTCCTGCCTCTTCCCATGGGCTGCCCAGGGTCTGGGTGCTGCCATTAGTGTTTTCTCTTCCTCTTTCTGTTTGACTGCCTCCTCCCAGAGAAGTGCCATGATCTCCTGAGCACGTCCTGCTCCCAGCACTGGCAGAGCTGGCCAAGAGGGTGAGCAGTGAGGGGAGCTGCTTTGGATCCCCGGTGCTGCTGAGCCAGGACTTGCTGTTCCTCAGGCAGTCGTTGCTGGCAGGGAAGTCTGTGGGCATCTCCCCACCTCGTGGCTCCCAGCCCAGGGCAAGTGCCAGCCAGGCTGCCCTCATCTGTCCCTGGATCCACATCCTGCAGCACCCCTTCCTCCCCAGCTCACCTCCAAGCATCCCCCACAGCGACTGCTTGTCACTGTCCCCAGCTACTGCACCCCCGGCCTGGGCACCAGTGGGAAGGGGCTGGTTGTCAGGTCCCAGCGCTGCCTGGACACAGGCTGGGGCTCAGCCCCTGGCCGGAGGTGGGCAGCGGAGGTGGTGGTCGCAGCATGCCAGGGTGCACGGGGGCCAGCAGGGATGCTGTATAGCAGGGAAGGGGGAGAGAAAAGTGAGTGCTCTGCAAACACCCAGCACCAGCTGCAATGGATAGGCAAAGAGCTGGGATTTGTGGGGAACAGTCCTGGGTCACCTTGCCCATAGCCAACCCATGCACTGGTGTTAGAGCATCCTGGTGGGATGGGGAGGAGGGAAAATACAAGGAAAGGATCATGGGTTGAGACAAGGACAGGGAGGGATCATTCACCAGTTGTGGTCATGGGCAGCACAGACTCAACCTGTGGAAGAAAAAATCAATTTAATTTGTACCAATCAAATCAGAGTAGGATAATGAGAACTAAATCCAAATCTTAAAACTCCTTTCCCCCACCCCTCCTGGGCTCAGCCTTGCTCCCCATTTCTCCACCTCCTCCCCACCAGTGGCACAGGGGGTCGGGGATTGGGGGCTGTGGTCAGTCCATCACA
>NW_010250228.1:0-3682 GCF_000690775.1 Eurypyga helias
ATCTATTCTGCAGAAGAAGAGTATTCAAAGCCTAGAGATCTCTTGACAGTAGTTTGCAGGGTCAAGATGTTCGTGGAGATGCTGCAGGCCACTCCGGTTATACCGGGGTTGTTCTGATAAAGCCTTGATACCACATGATACCGGGTCAGAGATTCAGACAAGAGGAGCAAACCAGCGGCAGTTACCTTTCCGCTACGTAAGCATCTCCCATCCGAAATATGTTCTTGCTTTCATATGACTTCGTCAAATTTTCACTTTCCATGGTGTAATTTGCTGGATTGATCTCGGCCGGCATGGTGCCAGTAAGAGAGATTATCCCTTACGTCTGAAATAATTGTGGTAGCATACACTGATTTTTAAAGTAAGCTGTGTTTTGACCAAAACTTGGCAGGAATTTTTCATAGGCTGTTATTTGATGTGCTGATGAGCAAATTGCAAGGTTTTGCTTAGGAGGAATAGGATGGCTATACAGCAGTGATTTACGGATGGGATGGCTGTTCGAAGTATCCGTGTCTCTGTGCGTCAGTGCAGTTAGCCAAATGTCACCAGATTAGAACCAAGTATTTCTTTGCTCCAATACCTGGCAGACTGTGCCATGCACGGCACAGCTCCCTGTCGAACGGGCAGCTTCTTGAGTGGTTATCACTTACATACAACGCAGTTTTGTGCAATGGGTGCTACCCTTTAAAAATAATCATCAAGACTTTAAAATCTAGCGTTTGAATGTAAAAGGTGGGAATAGTTCTCCATAAGAAACAAACTTCTCTGGATATTTCTCAGGTCATTTTTTTCCTATTCCATAAATGCTGATGAATATCAGCATCACTCCAAGCTGCTGTGTACTGTAGAGATGCCAGCAGTGCCAGACTACCATAGAATATGGCCATTTGGAAGAGTACGGAGTGAGTTTGATTCGCCCCACAGGGAAGGTCCATTCCTGTAGAGTTGTGTCACCCACTGTGTAGGTGGGCAGTGGTGACAGGGTCCGGCACATTACTGGTAGGGACTGCATGAAGGTGTATCCTGCATACCCTGGTCATGTCCCTTCTTCATGTGGGTGCTCCTTCCTCAAGGACCACAGCAAGGACTGGGCATCCAGGCTCACGCAAAGCGTTCCTGGGAAGCAGAGTTGTGGGCAGATGGCGTTGCATCGCCCACCTTTTTCCAGGCAAAGGTTCTGTCGCAGGCAGTAAATCAAACCCCTCGAGCTGCAGCAACGTGTAGCTTCATTAACACTTCCCCTGTTACGTACTCTCAGTTGCTGGCACTCTGCAGCCTGGGGACTTTTGGAGTGGGAGGTCGCTTGCACTTGTTTGCATCTAAGTAAATCTTTCTTCAGTGATTGTTTTCTAACTTCTTTTTAAACTCATTCATATGTTTGGCCTCAGCGCCAGCCTGTGGCGATGGGTTCAGTAATACAGTTATGTACTCTGCGGTGTATAATTTCCTTCTGCTTGTTGTAAGACCTTCTGCCTGCTTGTTCCTCCACATCCCTGCAAGAAACTTGAACACTCAGTCCTTGGTTGGAATGCTCACCTTTTAAGGTGCCTAGATCTCAGTCATATTCCCTCTTCAGTCGTATTTTTTCAGGAGGGAGATTCCAGATGGGATTCAGTTGTTCAAACCACAATGTCCCTGTAGTTTGGGATGCCAGAGGGCGTTTGAGACAGTCGTAGGGGGCTGCAGATCTGACACAGGACATAGAGGAGACCCGCACTCTTCCGAACAACTGCTGGAGACCGGGCGGGGTTTGCCAACGGCAACTTGGGGCAGTTCAATCTTCCTCCCATCAAGTCCGTTTAGTCTCTGATGGTGCCGCAGCCTTTTCTTACTGCCCATCAGCGTTGCTACATGCCCTTTCCATTTGCAGCAGTGGTAAAATGAGTGTAAGTTGCTACAGGTTTCATCTCCAGAACTGTGCTCGGCATTTATGTGTCGCGTCTGCGTGGGAGAACCACGTGTCGTGGATGTAGTCCATCTGAGGACATTACGCTGGTTACGGGTGAGGAGAAGTGCGCAAGGGAACTGCCGTACAGTAGTTACTTGGTAATTGGGGCATCTCTGTTTCTGCTGGACTGCTCTCTGAAAAACAAAGGATATTTTAAAAATGACTAAATAAACTGCAGCAGCTCAGTTGGGCCATCATTTCAGCTACCCGTGCAGGTATCCTGCTGGGACTGCTTGGGTTTAACGATTGAGTTACGCTGCTGGTCTGCTTGTTTTTCTCCTTGATAGAGCACTGAGTGGTCAAACACTTGTAGCACCAGTTGGAAACTTTCCTGTGATGTCAGTGGATTTAATCGTTGCTTTTGGTGAACGTTCAGAATGATGAAGCATCATCGCCGGGGCGGGGCAAGGGGGGTTGGAACAGAAAGGTGCCAGCTTCCTGTCAGCATAGTTTACTGTAGCTGCTCAAGCCAGCATTGCTGTCAAGTGTTCTGCAAAACTGGCCGCTTCCGCTAACGTCAAGGAATCGTACTCATCCAGGAGACTTCTGGAAAGAGTAGTCTCCGGAGTAGCCCACTGGGGGTGGCGGCGAGTGGTACACGGAGAGCGACGGATCGTGGCCCAGCCTTTCCTGTGAAACGTTCCTACCAAACTGCTGCCGTGTATTCTTTGTTTAACTTCCTCTTCTTTGGCTTTCTTTTTCAGGCCACAATGTAGGGAGCCTTTTCCACGTGGCAGACGACTTGGGAAGGGCAATGGAAACCTTAGTGACCGTGATGACTGACGACAAGGTGTTAGAATAGCAAGATGTGTTTTACAACTTCAGGCGTCCCGCATGGTTTTTATAATATTCATACTACAAAGAGGATTAGACTGTAAGAGTTTACAAGAAAACAAATCTATATTTTTGTGAAGGGTAGTGGTACTATACTGTAGATTTCAGTAGTTTCCTAAGTCTGTTACTGTTTTGTTAACAATGGCAGGTTTTACACGTCTATGCAATTGTACAAAAATTATAAGAAAACTACATGTAAAATCTTGATAGCTAAATAACTTGCCATTTCTTTATATGGAACGCATTTTGGGTTGTTTAAAAAAAAATTTATAACAGTTATAATGAAAGATTGTAAACTAAAGTGTGCTTTATAAAAGTAATTGTTTATAGAAACCCCCTTAAAAAAAAACCCCCACACACACACAAAAAAAACCTGAGGCAGTGCATTTGTTCAGTATCATTTCAGCTCTGTAGCTGCATCAGAGAGATTCACGTCCCGTGCTCCTTTCCTTGCCTATCAAAGACAAAACAGCATTTCCTGCAGTGACGCCGAAACGGCCGGGTTGCATTTCTCACTGGTTTGGTCTGACTGGGGCTGGCTTTAAAAAAAAAAAAAAAAAAGAAAAAATTCTCCTGAACTTCCCCCTGAAGTTATGTCACCTCTGTCCAGTAGAAGGAAGGGTCATGTGGCTAGTTTGCAATAACTCGGTGAAAGAGCACATCACATGACGGAGCCGGCAAAAAATTAATGAGCAAAAGTATCATGAAAACCCCAGAAGAAAGAAGGAAAGGGAAGAATTCGCTGACCATCCGATGCGCCAGCGTTTCCTCTGCTGACTGAATCCCCAGTGCTGTTAGTAAAGGGACGTAGAACCTGCCTGGCCGGATTAAAGCTTTGGACCTCGGGGTCTGGTGCCCCGCTGGCGGCAGGGGCGGCCAGCCCTTCCGCAGGGGCCGGGT
>NW_010250229.1:0-2439 GCF_000690775.1 Eurypyga helias
ACCTGCAGCCCCGCACCCTGCCCGTCCTGCCGTTCGCTCTCTGCGTGCGCCCCGTACGCGCTTCGGTACGGGGTGGGTGCCAGACCCGCGCTCCTGTTGCCCAGCAAGGGCTGCGCGCGCCTCTGAAACCTGAAAGGGCTGATCTTTGTTTTTCTAGGGGATCATATGATCAACACCAACTGTTCTGCTGTCCATACCCGGCAAGCTCTCTGCTGCAAGATGTCTGTGGAATATGATAAATTCCTGGAATCTGGGCACAAGTAGGTGAAACACATTGTTCTGACGGACTGTTTCTTCCAGTTGTGTGCTCACAACTCTCTGTTTCAGGACCACGGGAAACGCTTCCCATTCCAAGCCTGAAAGACGAAAGCTCAGCTCTAAACCTGTAACTCGTTTCTCTGCCATGCTCTGCAGTAACTTTGCTTTGCTTTCTTTGAAGATGGTTTTGCCACGTGGACGATGACAACTATGTGAACCCTCGCACTCTCCTGCGTCTCTTATCCGCCTTTTCGCACAGCCAGGATGTCTACGTGGGGCGGCCGAGTCTGGACCATCCCATCGAAGCAGCTGACCACGTCCAGAGCGATGGATCAGTAAGCAAACCCGCCGGTCTGAGGGACATCCTGACCTTCCCAGCTTTGAAAGCCTTGAGAGTTCATAGGATTCCCCCCAAAAAGAAGGATTTTTACTCTGCCAGCCCTGGTCCTTTCCAGAGACCGTGCTGGGTTAAATGAACCTTCGGTCTGAGCTCGTGTCTGTGTGTGCGGCAGTTCTTCTTCCGGGTGTCTGTTTCCCTTCCTTCATGCACCTGTGCTGTGGGTAACGGGTTTGAATTGAAAGTGGGGAGGTTTAGATGAGCTATCAGGAAGGAATTCTTCCTGGAGAGGGTGGGGAGCACTGGGACAGGTTGCCCAGAGAAGCTGTGGATGCCCCATCCCTGGAAGTGTCCAAGGCCAGGCTGGATGAGGCTGGGAGCAACCTGGTCTAGTGGAAGGTGTCCCTGCCCATGGCAGGGGGTGGCACTGGGGAGCTTTAAGGTCCCTTCCCACCCAAACCAGTCTGTAATTCTATGATCTCCCTCACACTGAGGAGAGTGGGGCCTCCCTACCTTGACTCATTCTTTTCCTTTAGTGGTTTTGGGGGCAGTGTTCCTTGTTTTGGGGTTTTTGCTTATTTTGAGAGCAGTATGACATCGTTATCATCTTGAACCAACCTCTGGTGGGTGACAGAGACTCTCTGGGTCTAGAAGGCATTTCCAATACTGAGTGGTTACTAGGCTTCCCAGAAGTGGAAGCAAACATATCTCGGTCACGGGATAGATGTGCTGAAGGACAAGTCCTCACCGGGTCACAGACCTACAGATAAATCCATCCACTGTCCAGGAAGTCGGTTACAAAGCAGCTTGTTAGGGGTGACTCTGCGTAACAATGCAGTCTCCTTGGACATGGAGCCAAGTGGCCTTTGATTTCCTCGGGAACACTGAGCTGGCTGTGATCCTTGGCTGGAATGACCAAGGGACACATGGAGTTGGGTAGGAGGGGGACTATGGTTCCCCACTGCACGTGTGCTGCCTCAGTCGTGCTGATGTGGTACTTTGCCTGTTCTCGGTTCCGTTTGTGCGCCAGCACGGCCAGCCGGGCGTTCAGCAGCCTAAAGGAACAGGAATTCTGACTCCAGTGTGGCCTGCGGTCTCCGGTAGAACCCCGGGTCCCCTCTCCTGCTCAGCCAGAAGGAAAAACCTGATCATCAGTAACTGCTATGTGTTTTTTCTTGTTGCTCCTCAGAAGACAACCGTGAAATTCTGGTTTGCCACAGGTGGAGCAGGGTTCTGCATCAGCAGAGGTCTTGCCCTGAAGATGAGTCCCTGGGCCAGGTGAACGCTGCTCCTAGCCGAGCCCCGTCGCCGTGCGTTGGTGGGCTCTGAAGTGTGTTTCACCTCTCCGTCCTCTCTTCCGCAGCCTGGGTAACTTCATCAGTACGGCGGAACGCGTGCGTCTCCCCGACGACTGCACTATCGGCTACATCATCGAAGGGCTGCTGGAGGTGAAGCTGCTGCAGAGGCTACAAGGCGAGTCTGTGCTGCAGCAGGTAGGCTAAGCCTCACGTCCTGTTCTTCCAGTCACACCTCGCTCTGAGCAGGAAGAATACTCTCCCTAGACATGGCACCCTTCAGCAAAGCAGGGTGCCAGGGCACTGCCACGTCCCGTTCCTCCCGCTGGCAAAAAAGCACGCTTTTTCACCCTAGGCAGTTTGGTCGTGCAGCTGTCCCCCCTCTGGGGACACACTCAGCCTCCCTTCTAAACTAGCTCCCCGTCGGTCACGGTAGCAGCAAGTGTGGAAGGAGTTTGCCTGCCGTTAGGGCTGTTTCTGTCTCTGCCTGACCAAGTCTCGGCTCGCTCCGGGCTGCACGTGCACGCTGGTGTCGCGGCCGGAGCGCGT
>NW_010250229.1:2482-2916 GCF_000690775.1 Eurypyga helias
GGGGCGGGGCGCGGGCGGGGCCCCCGCCAGCCACTCGGATGTAGTTACGTGTTTGATCGTTTTTAAGAAGAATGTGTCTGAATCTCAAGAAACTTAATGTTTCTTAGGCAAAATCAAGTAGTTTTTTGGTTGCTGGGCTACCTTCTTCCTCACGAGCAGTAGATGGAGCTGTAGAGCCATCCGGGGGCACCGTCTTGCTGTTTGGCACCCTGAAAAACCAAGAGTGCGGTTTTGCCCCTCAAACCACTTGGTTATATTTTCCTGGCAGTTGTATTGGGCAGCAGAAATGTGCACTTGGGGCCAAATTCCAGCGTGATGCAATATCTCCTCCGTGTCGGTGAATTTAACTGTGGGCTGAACACAGCCTTGTGGGGATCGGCGTTTCCCCGGAACCGTGACAGCGGGCCCCAGATCCAGGAGTTCTACAAATGGGT
>NW_010250230.1:0-207 GCF_000690775.1 Eurypyga helias
CATCACGATGACCCAAAGCACTCGGGGTCCCAGAGCAGGTTTTGGCGGCGGGCGTCTGCGTTCAAGTTTTGGGGTGGGTTTCAAGCTTTTGGGGGAGCCCGGGAGGGGGTGCGTGCATCAGGTTTTAGGGGTACCCCTCTCCCCAAAACTACCTCCGTCTCCTGCAGCAGCTCCAGCGCCGGGCTCCAGCTCAGCACCCTCCGATCC
>NW_010250230.1:330-668 GCF_000690775.1 Eurypyga helias
GGGGCGCCGGGGGGTCAACCCCCCCCATCCCCACACCCCCAAAATCCATCCCCCGTGTACCTTTGCCACCTTTCCCGGGAACGCCGCGCGTCCAGGTGAGGATGTTGCCTTCGGAATCGCCCGTCAGCACATCCCCGGCGGCGTCAAAAACGAAGCATTGGATGAATTTTGGTTTCTTATATTTCTGATTTTTGGGGGGAAATACCACGAGAATAAACTTGGATCCTCCTCTTTGACCCCTTTTTGGTTTTCCCAGGGTATCCCCTCACCCCAAAAATGCCCTGTTTTTTGGTGAGGGTCCCCCCGCTCCAAGTCCAGAAGTAAACGTGGGATTTGCC
>NW_010250230.1:733-943 GCF_000690775.1 Eurypyga helias
TGCTGCTGTCGTGGGGGTTGAATTCCACCGTCAGCACCGACTCGTTTGTGCTCTGGGGGGGGTCCAAAAATTAATCGGGGGGTTTGGGACCCCCTCCCCAACGAGGCCCCGGGACCCTCACCTTCA
Organism: Eurypyga helias; assembly: GCF_000690775.1. Taxonomy (NCBI): domain Eukaryota; kingdom Metazoa; phylum Chordata; class Aves; order Eurypygiformes; family Eurypygidae; genus Eurypyga; species Eurypyga helias. The sequence goes on from NW_010250230.1 coordinate 860, forward strand.
CCTCCGCCTGCTTGGTGCCGCGGGCGCAATCCCAGACGGACATCATGTGCTCGTTGGAGTCGTCCACCACGCAGAGGAAAGCCC
>NW_010250231.1:0-343 GCF_000690775.1 Eurypyga helias
GGCTAGCAGCTGTTTTGGGCAAGTTTGCAGCCGTTTCTGGCTGGTTTGGGCCAGTTTGCAGCTGTTCCAGGCCAGTTTGTGACCATTTCAGGCCAGTTTTACAGCAGTTTATGGCCATTTGGGGCCACTCCGAGGCTGTTTTTGGGCCAGTTTCTGCACATTTCAAGCCACTTTTTTGCCATTTTGAGATCGTTTGCTGCCATTTTGGGTCAGCTTCTGGCTGTTTTGAGTCATTTTCTGGCCATTTCATGCTCGTTTGCCACCCTTCTGGGTCAATTTGGCACCGTTTCCAGCCCCCTAACGGAACTTTTGGCTGTGGCTGGGGGTGTCCCGGTGCCCCCCC